>NW_006198962.1:1413848-1422502 GCF_000334495.1 Tupaia belangeri chinensis
TCTGTATATATTATAAACTACTACATTCATTGAGGTGGATGTCTTTCTTGCTTTTAATATGCAGAAATCAGCTTTTCTTTCTTTCTTTCTTTTTTATTTTTTTTGAGAGGTTTTTCTATAGGGCACATACACTCACCAAAAAGACAGAGAGACAAAGAGACAAAAAGTGAGAAATCACAACCCGGGGGTATGGCCACACCACAATCCCTCCTCCTCCGTTCTCCTCTTGGGATCTGGAGCATGCATGCACAAGTGCCCTGTGTGAGTTTAAGCTACCAGGTCCAGGACTCAAACCGCGGTTGACTACATGGGAGTTCAACAACATAGCCATTATGCCAACTGCTGGTCCCAAAACCAGCTTTTTAAAAGGAACAAATGTTTTCCTGGTACTAAATTCTTAACAGGAATTTTCGTTTCTTATAGGTGTTTCAAAGATTTTCAAGGACATGGTCTTTTTATCATTTTTCAAAATTTTCAGTTTTAGGGATCAGCAGTTAGCGTAATGACTTTGTCGCTGAACTCCCATGTAATCGGCTGTGTTTTGAGTCCTGGACCCGGTGGCTTCAACTCACACTAGGTGTATGTGTGTGCATGCCCAAAATCGTGAGAAGAAAATGGCGGAGGCTGCAGTGTGGCCATCTCCCCTGGGGGGTGATTTCTCGCTTTCTGTCTCTCTGTCTCTCTCTGTCTTTCTGGTAAGCGCATGTGCCCTATAGCACAAACCTCTCAAAAAAAAAAAAAAAGTTCAGGTTTACATAAATACATGCCTACTATATTAGGGTATAAAAATGTAATCACATGTAATCCCCAAACTAATAAGATTTAATGCCTAAATTAATAACTAAAAGGTTTTTTTAACACGTCCTCACATTATTCTGTGTGTAAATATTGAAAATCTAGTGAATTAAATACATACTGCTGTGATATCTGCTTTTGTGCTTACCAATATTGTCTGCATATTTTATGATAATAAATATGGATTTCTATTGTTTAAGATATAGTATTTCAATATATCCATGTATAAGTTATCAAATTTATGTGCATTGTTTTTGTTTCCTCTCAGTTAACTTCTTTATGCAAACATATTTGCTCAGTTGTGTAATTATTTGCTATAGAAAATTCTAAAAGTGAAATTGCTAGATTGAAATATATGGCACTTATAAAGATGCTTGAAACATGTTGTCAAATTCATGCTAGAAATGTGTTTCTAGTAAACACCTACTGGCATATAAAGAGCCCTGTCTCAGCAGCACCAACTTATGGGTGAAAGGTGAAATATTAGGCACATTTATAATACTACCAAGGTATAAATATTTTACTAGACATTCATATTTCTTCTTTGAGTTTTTAAAATATCCTTTGCCTTGATTTTACTGGTATAACTTTTTAAAATTAAAACTCATAGGTTTTTTTTTTTTTTTTGAGAGGTTTTTGCTATAGGGCGCGTGCGCTCGCCAGACAGACAGAGAGAGACATAGAGACAGAAAGCGAGAAATCACCCCCCGGGGGGATGGTCACGCCACAATCCCTTCTCCTCCATTCTCCTCTCGGGATCTTGGGCACGCATGCACACGCGCCCGGCGTGAGTTTAAGCCACTGGGTCCGGGACTCGAACCACGGTCAACTACGTGGGAGTCCAGCGACATAGCCATTATGCTAACTGCTAGTCCCAAAACTCATAGGCTGTTTTGATAATGAAAACATGAATCTTTTGTCTAACATATCTTTCCAACAAGTATGTCTTGAAATTCTTAAGACAAAAATTTCATGGTATATATATATATACACACACACACACACACACACACACACACACACACACACACACATA
Organism: Tupaia belangeri chinensis; assembly: GCF_000334495.1. Lineage (NCBI taxonomy): Eukaryota > Metazoa > Chordata > Mammalia > Scandentia > Tupaiidae > Tupaia > Tupaia belangeri. The sequence continues at coordinate 1,415,680 of NW_006198962.1, forward strand.
TTTGGGGGCATATGTACTTACCAGAGAGCAAGAGAGAGAAAAACAGAGAGGGATCAAGTATCTCCAGTGGGGTATGCAGTCCCTTCTCCTCCATTTCTACATCATGCTGGGATATCTGGGACACACATGCACATGTACCCAGTGTGTTTCTTAAGCTGCTGGTACTTCCTACATACTACACTTAACCACCATGCGACAGGGTCAGTCCACGTAGTATTATTTATGTTAAAAGTAGTTTCATTCTCCCTCTCATGAATTTTATCTTCAGTGTCAGTTTTTTGGGGAATTGTCTCATATACCCCCGCATTAGACACTAATTCTCCTAAATTTCCAAGTCATCTGTTTAAGCCTGCACATTACTTAAGTTTTATTCCAGTAGCAATTTGTATAATGGATCTACTTTTCTTTTTTGTTTCCAAAGAGTTGTCTCGATTTCATCTACTGAAAAAAAAAAAAAAAAAAAACTATCCTATCCTCCTGGGTTTAAAATGATTTTATCTGTTCTTTTCCAGATTTTCTATTCTGCTTTCTTGTAAGTATTATACTGTTTCACAGTACTTACAGTACATCTTTTGTTTCTTTTTTTTTAAATGTGAGAGGGTATCTGTACTCACCAAACAGAGATGAAGAAACAGAGGGAGAAAGAGAGAGAAAAAGCACTCTCGAATGGGATGTGATCACACCAGAATCCATTCGTCTCCCTTCCTGTTGGGATTTGAGGCATGCACATACACATGCCTGGTGTATTTTTCAAGCTGTTGGGGCCCAGACTCATCACCATATGGGATCTGGGTTCTTTAAATACTAGGCTATGGGGCCAGCCTTCTAACATCTTTAATTTAAATTTTATACACAGATATGGTTATTTTCTGTTTATGTCATTCTTGGGAATAAGTAAAAGCTGAGACAGTGACGCTGTTGGAGGAGAGACCATGCTTGGGGAAAGGGAGCTAGGGCAGGTGCTAATCTAAGAAGATTCAGCAGAACAATTCAAGGTCAGAATTCAGAATTTGAAGAGTGATACATGTCCCTGAGACTAACCACCTTGATATTTGTGGCTTTTAGCTGGATGGCTGGCCACAGAAGCCCAAATACAGCTACCATTCCCAGGAAAGCCTAGGAACACCGGTATGCCTGTGCCTCCTGTCCTTATGACTGACTTTGGATGCTAGGTCTGGTGTTCAGGGTTTGCATTTGACCTTCACAGGTGAGAAGTCTGAACAGTATAGCAAAAATGGATATTTCTTTTTTCTGGAGAGATTTTTTTACTATAGGGCACGTGCACTCGCCAGACAGAGAGAGACAGAGAGACAGAAAGCGAGAAATCACCTCCCAGAGGGGATGGTCACACCGCAATCCCTTCTTCTCCATTCTCCTCTCAGGATCTTGGGCACACATGCACATGTGCCCAGCGTGAATTTTAAGCCACCGGGTCCGGGACGCGAATCACGGTCGACTACGTAGGAGTCCAGTGACATAGCCATTACGCTAACTGCTGGTTCCCACGAAAATGGATATTTCTAATCTCTTTCCTTCTGGGTGAGGCCCAGGGATGCTACAGACAAAGCAATATCCTTTTAGGAGGAGCTTTGCAGGTGCTCAGGTACTCCGAAGTTGTCTGCACTATAGAGAACAGAAACCTTACCTTCATCTGCAGGAGGTTAACTCAGGTGCTACTGGTGCCCTTCTAGAAAGGCCAGGAATGATGAGCAGGTGCCTCAGATGTCGAGCAGCAGCACTTCCTAACACAGTGGCCCACCAAGGATGGTTCCACATGTATACGCTCAGGTGCCTGCATTAACCTTCTTCCTGGACAGGCCTCAAACTGCCCCGTTCATGTTTTCCTGGAGCTTTCCAAGGCCCCAAATTTTTATTTTGTTGTTTTGTTTTTGTTTTTATGACTTGATTTTTCTGAAAATATTAGTAGGCTACAAGTTTGGGTTCAGGCAGCGCCATTCCTTTTCCATGATGGCAATTCAGGTCCCCAGCACAGCTGGATAATGATCTTCCTTGTTGATCCTGGCCCAAGAGTCAACATCTCCCGCTTTTTGTTTTGTTTTGTTTTCACTTTTATTTTTTTAATTTATTTATTTTCATCATAATCTTGTTTATATTACATTGACTCACATATAACTTTACAGTGTATTACATTTCTTTTCCTGGAAGGAATATCATGCATATCAGTCAATACAGAAACATTCAAATCCCCACTTCATCATCCAATACCTTTTCATTGCTTTTCCTGATCATTGTTATTATTATTCCAAATGTATTTTTTAACCAGTCAATCACTATTTCTCATTTTGCTTGTAAAAAGACTTTACCCAACATGAAATACTCCTCAGACCAATCCAGTTGAGAATACTATACACGTCACCATCAACAGGTAATAAACCATATCTGTGTCCTACTAATGTCATGCCTATTTGTTCTCTTGCTATCTTTCTCTATTCTCTTCTCCCCACCCCCCCCCATTCCACACTATCTTATCCTTGTTAAATATTTTCACTGCTTTTATGTCCTCCAATTTTTTGCTCTCTACCATAGAGTGCAGATAGTCGGTATATGTTAAGTGGACACATACAATATCTTTCTTTCATAGCCTGGCTTGCTTCACTCAGCAATAGATCCTCCATATCCAACCACTTTCTATCAAATGCCAGGGTCTTGTTGTTTTTAATGGCTGAGTGGTAATCCATAGAGTATATATACCACACTTTTTCAATCCATTCATCAGTTTGTGGACATTTAGGTTGGTTCCATGTCTTGGTGATCGTGAATAATGCTGAAATAAACATTGATGTGCAAGCATTTTCTGACTGAGCGTTCTCCTGTCCTTTGGGTAGATACCCAGAAGTGGGATTGCTGGTTCAAATGTAGTTCTATTTGTAGATCTTTGAGGAACCTCCATATTGTTCTCCACAGTGGCTGAACCAGTTTACATTCCCACCAACAGTGTAGGAGGGTTCCCTTTTCACCACATCCCCACCAACACTTACCACTTTTTATATTCTTATTCTTTGCCATTCTGACAGGAGTTAGGTGGTATCTCATTGTGGTTTTTATCTGCATCTGCCTTATTATGAGGGATGTTGACCATTTCCTCATATGCTTTTTTGGCTGTTCATATGTCTTCCTTAGAGAGGTTTTTGTTCAGCTCTTTTTCCCATCTTTTAATTGTTTTTTTTTTTTTTTTTCATAAGGCACTTGAGTTCCTTGTGTATTCTGGTTATCAGTCCCTTGTCTGAGGCATATTTAACAAAAATATTTTCCCATTCTGAGGGTTGTAGATTCACACACTTGTTACTGTGTCCTTTGCTGTGCAGAAACTTCTTAGTCTGATATAGTTTCACTTGTCTATTTTAGGGATTGTTGTCTGTGCTTTGGGAGTCTTATTTAAGAAGTCTTTGCCTACTACAATGTCTCCCAGAGTTTCCCCAGCATTTTTCATCAGTAGTTTTATTGTTTGAGGTCTTAGGTTCAGCTCTTTGATCCATTTTGAGTTGATTTTTGTTAATGGTGAAAGGTGGGGGTTCCATTTCATCTTTCTGCAGGTGGATACCCAGTTTTTCCAGCACCATTTACTAAAGGGGTTTTCCTTTTCCCAATGGATTGACTGATATCCTTTGTCAAAAATCAGTTGGCTGTAAACTTTGGGGGTTATTTCTGGGATCTCTGTTCTATTCCATTGGTCCACATGTCTGTTTTTTGTGCCAATACCATGCTGTTCTGATGATCACAGCTTTATACTGTATCTTGATATCAGGGAGTGATATGCCTCCTACTCCATTCTTCTTGCACAGGATTGTTTTTGCAATACGAGATCTTTTATGATTTCAGACAAATTCTATGATTGTCTTTTCTAGATCTGTGAAGAATATTTCTGGTATTTTGATTGGAATTGCATTAAACATGTAGATTAATTTGGGTATAATTGTCATTTTGATTATGTTAATTCTTTCAAACCAGGAACATGGGATGTCCTTCCACTTTTTTATGACACTTTCAATATCTTTTTTTAAGATTTTCATAGTTTTTTTTTATAAAGATCTTTGACTTCCTTAGCGAATAAAGATATTTTCAACTCTTCTTTGGCTATTTGAATGCCTTTTATATTATTCTCTTCTCTGATTGCATTAGCTAAGACTTCCAGTACTATATTAAAGAGCAGTGGAGAAAGTGGACAGCCTTGCCTAGTACCTGTTTTTAGCAGAAAAGCTTTTAGCTTTTCCCCATTCAGTATAATGTTAGCTGTAGGTTTTTCATAGATGACCTTTTACTTTGTTGAGAAATAACCCTTCTATACCAATCTTACTGAGGGTCTTAATAATAAAAGAACGTTGTATTTTATCAAATGCTTTCTCTGCATCAGTTGATATGATCATATGTTTATCTTTCTTTCTGTTAATATGGTGTATTACATTTATGGTCTTGCATATGTTGAACCACCCTTGCATCTCTGGGATAAAGCCTACCTGGTCATGATGAATAATCTTTGTTATATGTTGTTGGATACAATTTGCAAGTATCTTGTTGAGAATTTTTGCATCTGTATTCATCAGTGATATTGGTCTGTAGTTTTCCCTTTTTATCATGTCTTTATCTGTTTTGGGAATGAGGATGATGGAGACTTCATAAATTAAATTTGGAAGGTTTCCTTCCTTTTGACCCTTTAGAAATAATTTGAGCAGGATAGGGATTAATTCTTCCTTAAAAGTTTTGTAGAATTTAGAAGTGAAGCCATCTGGACCTGGGCTTTTCTTTGTCGGGAGGTTATTTATTACTAATTCAATCTCCTGGCTTGTTATGAGTCTATTCAGGTTCTCTATGTCCTCCTAATTCAATCTTGGTAGATTATATGCATCCAGGAATTTGTCCATCTCCTCCAAGTTATCTTGTTTGTTGGCATATAGTCGCTCATAGTATCCTCTAGTGATATTTTGTATTTCTACTATGTCTGTTGTAATATTGCCTGTTTCATCATGTATTTGATTTATCTGGTTTCTTTCTTTCTTCTTCTTGATCAGTCCAGCCAATGGTATGTCAATCTTGTTAATCTTTTCAAAGAACCAGCTTTTGCTTTCATTTATTTTCTGTATTGTTTATTTATTTTCTATTTCATTTATTTCTGCTCGAACCTTTAGTATTTCTTTTCACCTGGCATTTTTGGGATTTGTTTGTTGTTATTTTTCCAATTCCCTGAGGCATTATGTTAGATTATCTATTTGCCATCTTTCTATCCTTTTCTTATGTGCACTAATTGCTATGAATTTATGAATTTCCCTCTTATGACTGCTTTTACTGTGTCCCATAGATTATGGACATTTGTGTACTCATTATCATTTGTTTCCATAAGTTTTTAAATTTGACTTACTTTCTTTAGTAGTGAAGAAGTCATTCAGAAGTAGGTTGTTCAGTTTCCATGTGTTTGTGAATTTTCGAGGATATTTCTTGAAATTAATCTTGAGTTTAATTCCATCATGGTCAGAGAAAATGCTAGATATAGTTTCTATGCCTTTGAATCTGTAAAGGCTTGATTTGTGTCCTAACATATGATCTATCTTTGAAAAGGTTCCATGCTGGGGTGAGAAAAATGTATATGTTGTGCACATAGGATGGAAAGTTCTATAGATATCTGTCAAGTCCATTCAATTTATAGTATCATTTAGGTCCTGTATCGCTCTATTTATTTTCTGCCTAGAATATCTGTTTAAAGGAGATTATGGGGTGTTGAGATCTCCAACAATTATAGTATTTCTCCCTATCTCTCCTTTTAGCTCCAGCAGTCTTTCCTTCACATATTTAGGAGCACCTGAGTTGGGTGCATAAATATTTATAAATGTTATGTCTTATTGCTGGATTACCCCATTTACTATTATATAATGCCCTTCTTTGTCTCTTCTTACGGTCTTTGTCTTGAAATCTATTTTGTCTGAAATCAATATCGCTACTCAAGCCCTTTTTTGATTTCCATTTGAATGAAATATCTTTTTCCAGTCCTTTACTTTTAGTCTATGGATGTCTTTATCCATAAGGTGAGTTTCTTGTAGGCAACAGATAGAGGGTTTCTTTTTTTAATCCATTCAGCCAGTCTATGTCTCTTAATTGGAGAATTTAATCCATTGACATTCAATGTAATTATCGATATTTTTGTACTTGTTCCTATCATTATGTTTGCCATTTTCTTGGTTGCTTTTTGCTCTCATGTAACTGTCTATCTGACTTTTTAGTTTTCCTGGTATAGCAATCCCTTCAGAACTTCTTGAAGAGCTGGTCTGGAGTTGGTAAATTCCTTCAAATTTTGTTTATCCAAGAATGTTTTTATCTTTTTTTCCCATATGAAAGATAATCTTGCTGGGTATAGTATTCTTGGTTGAAATTGTTTTTCACTCAACACTTTGACTATATTTCCCCATTCTTTCCTTGCTTGCATCACTTCCACCAAGAGATATGATGTTAGCCTGATGGGGTGACCTTTGTAAGTAACTTGATGTTTCCCTCTTGCCAACTTTAGTATCTTATCTTCGTCTGTTGTTTTTGCCAGTCGGGCTATTATGTACCTTGGAGAGGATCTTCTTGGGTTGATTCTACTCAGGGTCCTGTGTATTTCTTGAGTCTGGATATTTGAATGCTTTTCTAGGTTTGGAAAGCTTTCTTCCAGGATTTCATGGAATAAATTATCTATGCCCTTACTATTTTCTTACTCTTCTGGGATACCAATTATCTGGATGTTGGGGCGCTTGATGGTAACCAGTATTCCTCATATATGATCATTTTTCTTGGTTGTTTTCTCAATCTTCTTGATACTTTTTTCTAGGTCAGA
>NW_006198962.1:1422735-1440720 GCF_000334495.1 Tupaia belangeri chinensis
CCTTATCAGACATGTCCATGACATCCATTGTATTGATTGTGGGTGATGTAGGCTTAATGATTTCTCTTGGGGGGGGGGCTTTTGTTGGTTGCTCATACTTCTTGAGCCTCTGTGATTGTTCCTAGTCATCACGTGATCTATATGTTGCTTCCTATATGTTGCTGTCTCTAAGTTAAAAGGTGTGCAGGATTAGAAAACTGGTGATTTCTCTTATGGTTGGCCTACCTGTTGCTCACAGTACCATGTACTGTTGTCACTGGTCCTGGGTGACCCAAAGTCCTCCCTGTTTCTAAGGGGTGGTGAACCTCCAACTGACCTAACAAGCAACACCTCAAGAGCAAAGAAAAAAAATCATGCGGCGCACAACACTGAAATTCAGAGAGTCCAAAGGCAAGTGGGGAAGGGGCAGAGGATGAGCGATGGGTCCCAACTATAAGCCCCTGCAGCCGCAGGCAGCCTGGTGTCCAGAACAAGAAACCAACCTGAAGTCTGGAGACGAGTAGGGGTGGGATGAGCGAGAGTCCTATCTGTGAGGGCCTGCAGCCGCAGGCAGCCTGGTGTCTGAAACTCTTGTTTTGTTTTTACAGAGTTGATTTGATTTCATCCATTGAAAAAGAAATCTATTCTATATTCATGGGTTTAAAATGAGTTTATCTGTTCTTTCTAGATTTTCAATATCTGTGTAGTTGTTCCCTGAAGCAAGACTTGATTCTACAACAAATATAGTCAACTTTTCCCTCTCCATGGGGAAAGCAAGGCTAAAGTACTCCCCAGAGCATTAAACACTTACTTGGAGTTCTATGGGATAAACTATCTTGTTCTAAATTACTTGAAAGAAATAGAAATCAGGCAGAAACCCTGAGCAACACTTCAGAAAAATGTAGAAATGTGGGGAGTTGCTTTTTCTTTTTCTTTTTTTTTTCTTTTGCCATAGGGCATATGTGCTCACTGGAGAGAGACAGGAAGGTGGTGAGAAGGAAAGTGAGAAATCATCTCCTAGGAGGAGGGCCACAGCCAAATCCCTTCTCCTCCGTTCTTCTCCTGGGATTTTGAGCATGCACGTCCAGCATGATTTTCAAGCCACCGAGTCCAGGACTCAATCTGTGATTGACCATGTGAGAATGCAGCATCTCAACCATTACGCCATCCGCTGACTCCTGTTTGGTTTTTTAATAACTCAGTGAAATTATTGAATGTGTGGAGAAATGGAGGTGGAGGAGATACAGCATCTCTGTTCAGAAAACCTGTATTCTAGTCATAAGCCTACTAATTATCAGTTGGGTTACCTTAATACTTCAGTTTCTCCATACTGAGCCTAATTTACTGATCAGATATTGATAAGAAACAGAGTATTGTAATCAGATAGCAAGATAATGCAAATGTCTCCTTCGGGCTTTTGTATGGGGCTGCAGGATCAGACATGCAAGGTTCATGGATGCATTACAAGTGCCAACAGAATCCATAGGTGTACATATGAACAGGAATGTGCTTTATGTGCATGCTGTGACCACGTTGGGGAGGCCAGAGGAAGGTCCTGCAGCCTCCCACAGCACCCCCATTCCAGTGAACCTTTGAGCTGGTGTTCTCTTTGGTCAAGTCCAGGCAAGCCACACTCTTACCAGGAAGTGCTCACGGTGCCCTTCCTATAGAGAAGTATCTGCCTGTGGAACCAGGACGATGCTTCTGCGTCTGAAAGAGAAATGCTAAAGATGTGAGAGGAGTGTGCCCTCTGCATCACAGATGTCACCCCCTGTGAAAAGGATGGGAAAGGATGCCACTTCCTCTCTCAGTGGCTCTGTTTTACCACTGACATGTTGTGTATTTTGTTTTCATTATGACAGAAGGAGCTCATCAGTTTGAGAGAGAAAAGAGAAAGAACCTCCAATGGGGCCTGGTCATGTAATAATCCTTTTTCTCCATTTCTACATCCCACTGGGATTTGGGACATATGTGCACACCTGCTCATCGCTTTTCAAGCTGCCCACTGAGATTCCAGTGGTTGAGCCCTGTGGGGTTTGGCTCCCACTGCACACCACTTAACCACGGCACAGCCGGCCAGCCCAGTGTATGGGTTTGGACTAGATAATTTCTGTGATGTTCAACCCTAGACTGGAGACTCTGCTGTTATCACAGAATGCCTGCACTACTGTGGTTGGGATGTGAACCCTCTAGGCAGACTCGGTATTCCAACCCCAAAGATGAATCTTCTACAATAAAAACCCTGTTTCTGGTGGTCCCAGAGTCTCCCCTGCCATTGTGGATCAGTGATATCCCAAACATAGCTGAGTGGCCACTCCACTGGTCAGGAGAGGCACCAAGACAGAGCCAGGATACAGCAGAAAGGAACAACATCAGGTGCCATCAGATTCCCACGAATGTGATGGAAATACATCAGCTCCTTTATTCCCAGAGCTGCTGGATGAGGCCTCCCATAGTCAGAGGGTCAGGAAGGCTCCTAGCGGTCTTGCCTATAGTCCACGACTTCCTTCTCAGTCTTGGCGAAGGGGTTGCAGGGTTTCACTGTTGTGACCATTCGGGACAGTGGTGCCTGGTGACGGAACCGGTCAACTTTCATTTCTCTCCGTAAGACGCTACAACATGATGGAGAAAGAAAAAAAAAAATCAGCACATAAAATAAACATAAAAACACACAATTTCAACTATTGTCCACTGAATGACTACATGTATGGGAGAGAGAGGAGAGTGAGAGGTAGGAGAAAAGGAGGGAGTAGAGAAAGAGAGGAGAGATAGGAGGGAGGACAGAGGAGAGAGGAGGGAGAGAGAAGAGAAAGAGGAGAGAGGAAGGAGGAGAGAGGGGAGAGAGGAGAGAAGAGAAATAGCAGGGAGAGGAGAGATGGAGAGGTGAGAGAAAAAGGAGAGGGGAAATAGCACAGAGAGGAGGAAAGGAGAAAGGGAGGAGAGTGCACACAGCAGCCTGGGGTGGGCACCGTGTGCAGCCTCCTTTGCTGCCTTACACCATCACGTCCCCTGCAACTCAGGAGACTCGACTGTGCCTAGAGTTACAGGCACGGGAAGGGGGCGAGAGTACAGAGAGGGCACAGCTACTGCCTGAACCTGCAAGGATAGCAGGGCACTGGTTGGGAAGGACATCCAGGGGAAAGGTGGGAGGCAGGGCCTGGGGAGAGGCCTGTGGTGGGACACAGCCCCCTCTACTCTCACCCCACAGAACTTAGTTTGCTGCTCTATCCAGTGGGAATAAGTTCACCCTGCCACATTCATTGAGAGGATTAAGATAAAGAAATTAACAGTGAGAGACCAGCAGTTAGCGTAATGGCTATGTCACTGGACTCCCACATAGTTGACTGCGGTTCACGTCCTGGACCCGGTGGCTTAAACTCACGCCGGGTGCATGTGCGTGCGTGCCCAAGATCCTGAGAGGAGAATGGAGGAGAAAGGATTGTGGCATGGCCATCCCCCCTGGGGGCGTGATTTCTCGCTTTCTATCTCTCTGTCTCTGTCTGTCTGGCAAGCGCACGTGCCCTATAGCAAAAACTTATCAAAAAAAAAAAAAGAAAGAAAGAAAGAAAGAAATTAACAGTGAAAATGTAGAGTATGAGGCAAAGGCTGTTTAATCCCCTTGGGTACTGGAATTTCCAATTTCCAAATGTCTTATTTACCCACAGGTGGGGTCCTCAGTCAGTGGGCCCCATGCCAACTCTTAGGAGCAACCCCAAGAGCCCATGGCCTATAGGAATGAGGTTGTGTTTGCTGCTATTTGATTCCTGTACACACATGTGAGGCTGTTCTGTAGCAGCAAGTTACACAGATAGTGTGGAAAATTACCTCACAGAGCCACTAACTCTAAAATGTCCTTGCTTTCATGTATATGTATATGTATGTATATAAGGGAATTTGAAGTGTTCATAGAAAATGTATATGAGAAAACTATGCATGATGACCAGTAGATAGCATGGTGGTTAAGGCTCTGGACTCCCACATGGCTGACCATAGTTTAAGACCTGGACCTGGTGGCTTGAAACTCACATCAGGAGTATGTGAGTGCATGCCCAAAATCTCAAGAGGAGAATGAAGGAGGAGGGATAGTGGCATGGCCTTCCCCCTGGGGAGTGATTTCTCACTTTCTCTCTGTCTCTCCAGTGAGTGCATACTCCCTAGAACAAAAAACAGAATGAAAAAAAAATCACACATGAATTTCCATTTTTCCCCTAGATAAACTTCTACTTTAATTTTATTTTTCCATGAACTCTTTGAATTGTGTGTATGTGTGTGTGCGTGTATATATATAGTGGGAACTGCTATTGCGGGTGAACTCCAGTTTCTGTGGCAGTGACATCATTCCGGTGTGAGAGGCTGGAGCGACAATGAACTGCAAAGGAACTAGGCATTGGAAAGCCTTTGAGCCCATTTCCCGACTGACTCACGAACTTGGCGATTCACAACATCCTGCTTATTCACCTCCAATACCACCCCCCATCTCCTTACTTTGAGTCTTCCCTCTCTATTCTGCCTCCCATCCTAATATTAACACTCAGGGACTGTCGGGGGCTGTCCACCTTGCTCAAAATGTGGTGTGGGGACCACATGGCCATTGACCCTTTGCATCAGCATTCGAGACCTCAACAATTTTAAAAGCCCAATCACACTGCAGCTAATCATCCACAGACTCAGGCATATACACTGCCGGCCTTGCAAGAAGTTCCAGTGGACCTCTCTTTTTGTCCCCTCTTTAGCCTGTGAGGGGCAGGCTCGTGGATTTTATTTGGCTGGTGGTGTCAGACTCCAGAGGGTAGAGGCTAAGGAGAGAGCAGGCTGGAGGGAGTGCAGGCAGGGAGTGAGGGGAGAGGCTGCTCGCTGCTTTCTAAAGAGGTTTAGAGGGAAAGGAAGGGGAGGAGAGGAGCAGAGTGACCTCTGAAGGGAACCGGGGAAGACTCTCCTGGTACGTCCAGGGCTCAGAGTGAGGGATGGGCCTCATATTAAGATCTTCCTGGGAGGAAGGAGAAGAGCCATGATGACAATGGAGATTTAGAGGAGAGAGGAAGAGGACCCTGAAACAGGGAAAATGGAGAGGTCACTGTGGTGGCCTAGAAGCAGTGGAGGAAGCCATCTGTGGACACTGACACAGGACAGGGAAGGACAAGGGTGGCCATGGCAATGGTGTAGAGGCTCTTTCTAAGGAGGGGTGGGTGCCGAGGGGCACAAGAGTGCAGTGGAGCTCATGCTCCTCATGCTCAGGGTTCCAGGGCATGCCATGGGTGGACAGCTTCTTAGAAACAATGGGAAAAAATACAGTACATCAGGTAGACCCAGTCAGGAGGAAGTTATCTCACTACACTCTCATACTCACCTGACAGAGACCTAGGCTTACACTGTCACTGGAAATTTTCAGGGGGAAAAATATGTACGTGTGTGTGTGTGTGTGTATATATATTTGTGACTGGATATGTGTGTATATATATGTATATGCGTATGTGTGTATATACAGCATTTGTGTATATATATATATAAGCATTTGAGTTATTATAACTAAGATGCTTTCAGATTTGAGTTACAATGAGCAATAATGTGCTGCTTGTCATTAGCAGCTTCAAATAAAGGAATCCTCAACAACTTTCCAACATCACCTGTTTTAAAATTTTTATTTAACTAAGGTTTTTGCCCTAGGGCATATGTGCTAGTCAGAGCCAGAGAGAATGTCCTGCTAAGGGGTGCTTTCTCCCTCTTTCTCCCTGTCTCTTTCTCTCTCACTCTCTCTCCATCTCTCACTGGTGAGAGCACAAGCCCGCTGGTAAGTAAAACAGTCTTTCTGCTCAGATGGCCTAGCGATTCTAGACAATCATTAAAGCAGAAATGTAGATGCGGTGATGAAGCCCTCCATCCACAGGCACCGGTGCTGCCATCCTGGCCCAGCAAGGCCACACACACAGGCCTGTGGACCTCCAGGGCCATCTATACCTGGTGGCGAGGGATCACCCAGTCAGTGGAGTGCCTGAGTGTTGTGAGCGTGTCGTCAATCGGCTCTCTTGTTGGCCCCTCGCTCCCTGAGCACATGAGCTCCTCGCACACCAGGTCACTGGCTGTGAATTACCGAGCGCAGTGAGCATTTGTCCAGGTGAAGAGACACAGAAGCAGCCAACAAATGGGCACGTGAATGAGACCAACATGCCTGGGGCTGTTCACTGCAGCAACATCCATATGCAGCTGCTGCCTTTCGGAAAGTTAGGTTCTTCAGTGTCCTCCACCTGAGACTCACTCCTGCAGAGGCCTCCTTGACCACCGAGCGCAGCAAGCCTGTCCCCAGGCACTCCCTACGTGCTTGGCCGGGCTTCTTCCCAAGTCGTTTCTCTACTGTACTAGCAAAAGTCCAGAGAGCGGGATCATTTCTGTTCCACCCTGAATGTCAGTACCTCGAATGGTGCCTGGACAGGAGTGGATGCTCCATAACTGATAAGTCAGTGGTTATCTATCTAGAGAATGTGGTCTAGGAGAATAGTCCTGCCGAAACAGCTTATTCATTTGCACTGGGCCTGCCTCCAGGCCAGGTTCAGACTTTATTTACATTTTTAAACTGTGACATCTTTTTGGAAAGACCGGAACTTCCATCTAGTGCTTTCAGATTTGAGTTACAATGAGCAATAATGTGCTGCTTATCACTAACGGCTTCAAATAAAGAAATCCTCGACAACTTTCCAACATCACCTACTTTTAATTTTTTATTTAATTAAGGTTTTTGCCCTAGGGCATATGTGCTTGTCAGAGACAGACGGACAGAGAGAGAGAGTGATAAATCACCCCCCTGGGAGGAGGGCTACCTTGCAATCCCTTCTCCTCCATTCTCCTCTCAGGATTTTGGGCATGCAGGTACATGCCCCCAGCATGATTTTTAAACTTCTTGATCTGGGACTTGCACCATGATTGGGTATTTGGGAGTCCAGCGTCTTAACCACCACCCCACCTGCTGGCCCACAACATCACTCATTTTTAATTTGCAAAATGGTATTTAAAATATATATATGTGGCTTTCAACATCATTTTGTTTTTTATGAAAAAATGTACTTATTCTCAAGAAGTAAACGTGTGTCACAAGTATGTTATGAATCCTGGTAGCACGCCTCCCTCCCCCACCAATAGGCCTTAAATAGCTCAGTGGGCTCCTTTAGCAATACCAATGTTAACTTTCTCCCTCTTCTCCCCAAGGATATGTGCATTCACTGGAGACAGACAGAGAGGAAGAGGGAGAAATCACCATCCAAATGGGGCATGATCACTTCACAACATCTTCTCCTCTCTTTCTCCATCCTTTCAAGATTTTAGGCATGCATACACATGTGCCTAGTGTGCTTTTCAAGCTTACATGGCCAGGATTTGAACTGCGCAGTTGGCCATGTGGGATCTGGTTCCCTTAACCGCTAGGCAATTGGGCTGGCCCAATATTTACATGAATCTACATCTGGTTAAGAGTCAAAAAGAAAATATGTGCAAAGTCTAATAAAGTCCTCCTCAGGAAAATCACCTCTTCTCTCTTTTGGGTATTTGACACCTCATTTTTTTTTAACAATGGAAATGTTCTCTTAGTATTTAATTTTTCTTTAAGAGAATAACCATGATTTGGACATCTGCCCTAAAGTAGTAAACTGAGTAGCAGGATTCATACTTACCTGTACAGCTCTGAATCTGGTGACGGGCTTGTGGATGGGACCCTGGAGTTGGCCGGGTGCGTGGCTGTGAAATGAACCTTGCCCGTGTATCCTGGAATATTGGCAGCACTAAAGTGAGGAGTGAAAGGAGGCAGAAGAGAGGAAATTAAAAAAAAAAAATTGCGAACCAAGGGAACTAGCACCCAAATACAAAAATACTAGAGAAGGCAAACAAGCATTCAAAAGAAAGATTTTTTTTTTTTTATGGTGGATATTTTGCCATAAGGAGTGTGAGTTCACCAGAGAGAGAGGGAAAATGAGAAATCACTCCCAGAGGGGGATGGTCATGCTGCAACTCCTTCATTTTTTCAGAATTTTATACAAGCATGCATTTGGACCTGGTGTGTTTTTCAAGCAACCAGGTTCAGGACTTGAACCGTGAAGTCAGCTAGGTGGGATCCAGTACCTTAACCATCACGCCACCTGCTGGCCCCAGAAGATTTAAATAGGCAGTTTGGAGGCATGTGAAGAATAACTAATACTTTGCCATTGGAGCATACGGCAGGCTCTGCACAGATGATCCCTAGGAAGTGGGTAAGTAGAGTTACAGGCTCAGGCCCCGTGTGAAGCTCAGTCCTCTGTGCTGAGGAGGACACAGTGCCTCAACTGCAAGGAGCCATGGAACAGAAGACTTGGTCGTATTTCAAGGAGCAAGAACACACCCTCTCAGATCACGAGGCTCCGTCAAATGCCACGCCATCCGTAAGGAATCATATCTGTGCTACAGCTCATCTTGCTGTGCTGGCTCCAGAGAGTGAGTCAGAAATGCCACCATCGTGTGGGGCCCCAAGAGGAAAGGGCCAGATGTGAGTTTTCAGCTTCTGCTCTGCTCAGTGGTTAGCACTTTCCATTCCTGGGGCCTGCCTTTGAGATTGGGCCATCCCTGTGGTATGGTTCCCTTCTCAAAATTGATGCAGATGAAATACTGCACGGCCGCCACAACCACTCCTCTGTCAAAGGTGGAGGACCCACTCCTCTGTGAGATCTCGGTTATAGTGACAGCCTTTCCACACATTCAGTGACAAAGAATGCCTCTCAGGAACCATTTATCTCAGGACACATTTTTGCAATGTGGACCTTAAAGGAGGTTGCTCCCTAGAGAGGTAGTTGACAAGGCAGACAGAGGAGAAAAGTTAGTGAAATGAGTTTGGGCTCAAGGGTTAGTCCGAAGATTCCAACCCCAGGACTCTCCTCATCAGTTCTGGAATCTGGACTTGGGACGTGAACTCTTGGAGCTTTGTTGCCTCAGTGGGTGATGAAACCAACCTGAAGAACTTGGGTAAGAGACAAGTGGAAAAACCAGTAGCAATTCATATTGCCATTTCTTGATGTCCTTTGTGGGTTAATATCAAAATGCTAGGGACAATATTATGTATCAGGAAAGGAACTGGATTAATCAATCCCATCACTCTCCTGCAGGTTTTAATTCAGTGAGTCCATCAGTGAGGGCTGATTGGCTTGCTGGCAGTAAAACTGGGGATGCCCTGTCAGTAACAAAGTGAAGGTAAATTGCAGCAGAGGCAGCACTAGAATAAACCATAGAAACTAAAAGACTTTGTGGGGCTAGTAAAATAAGACAGCTGAAGAGTGGGGGAAGCCCACCGCATGGAGGGGCAGTCTTCAGTTCCAAGTTCACCTCTGCACCCTAACTGTGACAGTGTACTGCAGCCAGGGCTCTCTGGGCCTCTGCTCCGTCAGGCGAAGTAAATACACAGCAGTGCTAGCATCTTAGGAGCACTCTGGGGATTAAGGTCATTAAATTAGTGTGAGAGCATGCAGCAAATTCCTAGCACTTAATAAACACTCAACTAAGTTGAGTTGAACTACAAGCTTCAAAGACATAAAACAGTTACAAAATAGGGGCCTCAGAGGTGGCAAGTGCCAAGTTTGTCCAGTGCAAATACGGAGTCTGTTTTAGAGTTGGCATTGTCAGGTTTGCCGGAGGGACCTGGATGTGTGAATCAAAGCTGCCAAATTTAAGGCTGCGTCCTTCAGGATTTCTTGGAGTTTCCTTGAAGAATTCTAGCTGTAAATTAGGAAGGTAATGAAGCAAAAGTATTCATGTGTGTGTCTCTCCCCCAAGCGTCATCAAAGCCGCCATGCATGCTGCAGAGGAAATCCCCTTCAAATGCATGAGAGTTTTTTTCCACTGCCTTTTCCACACCTGCAGACTTAAGATGCCTCTGAAGTCAGAGCTGTCCATCAGAGCAGTTCGGAGTCAGAAAGACGCACATGGCGTTTTGCCAGCCGCTTGGATGGCTTGATGTGAAACAGTGCGTGCCTCGGTGGCATGCAGGTCATTGCTGCTAAGCAGGATCATATGTTGCATGATATGATATGCCACCATTTTATGTGACATCATTAATAAGAACACGCTGTGAAATCTGAGGCTGATTTGCTGCTCAGCCCTGAGAATAAATTCAGTTGCATAATAAACTGCTAAATATTTGAAAATGAAAGTCCTCGCCCATGCAGCTTCTAAATCTGCTCCACTTCACCCTTGCATGCAGGGAATCAGAAGGGCGATTTTGCCTCTTCCGTGTGACACACTGACCTGATATCAAGAAGAGAATGTCCTCTGGGGGACACTTAGATTGCTGCTGAGAGGCTGTATTCTTTTTTTCAGCTGAAGGGAACAGAGCTATTAAAGATGCTAATATATATATAAGGTGTGAAATGGATTTTCAGATTGCAGGTCCAGAGCACTCCTGCTTCCCATTTGAGGAAAGCAGAAAGAAGCAGGACCCCATTTAAAAATGAGAAGTCTTCATTTTTATCTTGGATCATAGTTCCCAGTCCTTTAAGTACCTCTTGCACCCTGCTTCCCAGAGAAGCCTGGATTTTGGTACTCAGTCGGTACATTTGAATGCCTGACTCCCCACATTTTACAACTAATTGTTTTACTCAATAAAGCAGAGTACAATACTAATGCAATAATTCGCAAACATAAAGAAGTTGAGTAAATCAGTTAGAAAAAGGAAGCACATGTGGTGTATACTAAAAGCTAAATCGAAAATGAGAAAATTGTGGGGGAAACCATGGTGTATGTGGACAACATGGAGAGTGCGTGTGGATAAAATGGAGGCGTGCACACGGCCTGGGCGGGCAGTGTGGGCATCGCTGTTACTCACGGAGAGCGGGTGGCATTCTGAGCATTTTTGTAAATGTTTCATGAGAATTGACTCTTTAATTCTCGCCATGACCCTGGGTCATAGGTCCTATTATCATCCATTTTACAGACGAAGGAACTGAGGCAAGGTCTAAGTTATGTGCCCAGAACCAAGCAAGCTGACAAGGGGCAGAATTGAACCCCCCGCTCAGAGGCATGGGTGTGAACGATGATCTGACTGGACCAGATGGGAAGGAACTTTGCATTGCTCTCAGCCCAGCCAGGAGAGCCTTGTTAGGTGGGAGAGGGCGTATTTATGCCAGGTGTGGATGGAAGCATGCGCCCTAGTCAAGGGGGCCATCTTTTATTTAGAGTTATTCCACATCAGATGAACTTCTAAGCAATAATCAAGCAGGTTTGGATCCTGGTAACTTCATATTAATTAGTAAAAATTTTAAATGCACATCTAGAACATTTTCAACAGAAACAAGTATGTTTGCAAATACGTAGAAGAGGCTATGGGGCAGTGAACCACCGCAGCATAAAATATATGGGCAGTTCAACACACACTTCTAAAACACACTGGCAGGACCGTGCTGACTGTGAGCTACATGAAGCAGTGCTCCGTGTTGAAGATCAGCATGCATGCAGCCTTGATTTGATTATGACCCAACATAGGCATGCTTTGGGAAACCACACGGCACCCTACAAAGACGTAGCTCAGATTTAGGCAGACTGGAAATCACAATTTTAAAAAATGCACTTCTGGGGACCAGGAGATGGCATAATGGGTACATTGCTGGATTGCCATGGAGTCAGCCGTGGTTTGAGTCCTGGCCCCAGAGGCTTAAAACTCACTCTGGGTGTGTATGTGTGCATGCCTAAAATCCCAAGAGGAGAATGAAGGAGAAGGGATTGCAGCATCGTCATCCCCCTGGGGATGATTTCTCACTCTCTGTCTCTCTGCCTCTCTCTTTCTCTCCAAGAGCACAGGCGCCCTATGGCAAATACCTCTCTCTCTCTCTCTAAAAAAAAAAAAAAAAGAATGAAAGAAAGAACAGTATCTGGAGGTTTAAAGGACTCAAGTGGGTCAAGACCATAGATGCAAAGCAAGAGAGAAGAGCACAAGCCAGACATGTCTGACTCCAGGCTGCCCAGGCTGCCCTCCCCAGGCCTGTGACCTCGGACCTGAGCCGCCATCACCATGAGCTTCCCACACTCAGACAACTGACCTCCCTGCTGATATGCTGAGGGCGAGGTGACGCAGGTCAAGCTAGTGTAGCTAGTGCCCAGCTCACAGAGCAGAGTCAGTGCAGGGGCGCAGCAGGTGTTTGGGGAATGGAGCAGTGGGAAAGGTGGGGAGACGGTGGGAGAGGGAGGAAAAACTGAGGGGTCCAGGCTGGGGAGGGTCAGCCCAGGGGACTAGGAGAAGGGAGAAGCTACAGAAACCTGAGCGGTGCCAACCAGAGAGGAAAGATGGGAGGCCCATTGTGAGTTGTTATCTGCCTGATTTCATTGTTCAGTGAGCAAATAAGAAAGACTAGAATCATTTTGAAAAGACGTTTGGTCATCGGACTGTGTTTCTCTGAGTGTCTTACGATGTGGCCCCGAGATATTTTTCAGCAGTTATAGTTTTATTGTTATTGTCATCATCGTCTAGTGGATATATTTCGCCCTCTCTGTTTTAGTCTTAACATCTTTTATTTAGAAGGATCTAGAAATAATACAATGCACAGCTAATATGTTACGGTTGAGGCTGAAGCCCCAGGAGTGGAGTCAGTTCCGGCCAGAGGTGGGAGGCAGGTCTGATGTGTGTTAAGGGCCAGGACTGCCCTCATATTAGGAGGCCCCTTCTCTGGACTCGTCTTCACATACAAGAAACCAATGGCATTTCTTCTGATTTTGGCCTTCTCATCGGCAAAATGGGGACAGGACTGGTTCTTACATCTTTAGCCTCATCACACTATTTGAAAACCAAATGAGGGAGCAGATGTGAAAGCGCTTTGAAAAGGCAGAAGTGTTGGGCTGTTGTGAGGAAGTACTATTCATAGAATTATTCTTTAACCTGTGTTGTGGTGAGATTTTTTTTTTCCACTCCGTTTTTTTTTTTTAAAGGCTGCAATACTGCCCACTGACCAGCAGGGCGGCTGCCTTTTCCCACTTCAGACTTTATCAAGGGATGGCCTGAAGGGCTCTTTTTGGACAATTCCTCTTTATTTGCAGATCCTTCCTACAAGAAATCATTGAAGTTAAAAAGCCCAGTAAATACGAAACCAAGGGACTTCGTGAGACAAAACATTACAATTTAGGGGAGGACAGAAAAGACTGCCCTGTGTAGGAAAGCAAGCACAGGGTGAGTGCAACCCTGCACCTCTGAGGTCTGAAGGCCCTGACTCTCAGCCAGGTCCCTGCAGCCTGCTAGGTGACCTGGGCTGTGTCTCAGCTGGCCCTGCTCCCTTCTTCACTGCAAAGACAAGGTTGAGATGTGCATATATAAGATCTGGGTAGCCCCAGGCTTGGAGCCATGAAAGAGAAAAAGGCACATTGAGCAACTCTCTGTTTTCTTAGGAAAGGGGAGGATGAGAGGTTCAGGATGCTGGCCTGGCAGGGCTCTGCCTTTAAGCATCATTTAGTTTCATGCCTTGGGCTGCTGACTCATGACTGCAAAGTGGGTGAAACAATATGGGAACTATCAAATAATTACCAAAAGGGACTGAGCTCGCCTTCAGCCCTCAGCCCTATTCACTGAGCTCTTCAAATAATAGGGCACTTCTATGAAAGAGGAGAAGAAAACAGTTGGATTTGACAAAAAGCAAGGGGTGATCATGTCAGTCTAAGCTTTGCTGCTGGACACAGGTTATAAGTGGGAGTGAATTAGTGTCATTTTAAAAAAATTCTGAACAGTCATCCAGATCCATTAAATAATTCATCTTTGTTGTAGAAATGCAAAAAAGTGGGACCAGCAGTTCATGTAATGGCTGTATTGCTGGACTCCCATGTAGTCAACTGTGGTTCGAGTCCTGGACCCGGTGGCTTAAACTCACACCGGGTGCGTGTGCGTCCATGCCCAAGATCTCAAGGGGAGAATGGAGAAGGGACTGCGGTTTGGCCATCTCCCCTGGGGGGTAATTTCTCACTTTCTGTCTCTCTGTCTCTGTCTTTCTGGCATATGCATGTGCCCTAAAGCAAAAACCTCTCAAAACAAAACAAAACAAAACAAGCTATTTAGTGATCCTGTGCATCAATAATTCCTGTTGAACCCAAAGGTTATTTCAAATTCTCCTAGATCCTCAACTAGTCTTAACTTGTAAGTTAGGAACTACAGTGAAAACTATATGAGTTTATTGTGTTCTTAAATCTGAGTGACTTTAGAAAACTGGGCATACCTATCAAATTGGAAAAATTTTTAGTGAGAAAACTCAAGAAATAAATTCTGTTTTTTATTTATTTATTTTTATTGGCAGAGTGTGTGTACTTGGTAGACAGAGAGAGAGAAGAGACAGAGAGACAAAGTACCCCCCTCTTGCATAGCACATGGTCACACACACATGGTCCCCTTTCCTCTGTTCCTCCCTCCCATCAGAGTTTTGGACATGCACTCACATGTACCTGGTGTGTTTTTAAGCCACCAAACCACTGGGTCTGGAACCTGAACCACAGTAGGCCAGGTGGAATACAGCTCCCTTGACCACTGTACTAGAGGACCAGCCTGATAATTCCATTTCAGGAGTTCTGTTTTACACAGATTTATGCATAACTATGCAAAAAAAATAGAGAGATGTTTTCCTATATCATTTACAAGAGGAAAAATACTTTAGTCAGAGCTTGGACTAAATAACCTTGATATAGCCTTACAATGCGGCCATTAAAAATATTTTTTCTGGTAAAGAATTATATATTTAATTTAATTCATTCATTTATTGTTATTATTATTATTAAGTTGTTATAGGGCACATGTGTTCACCAGAGAGAGACAGAGAGAAAGTGAGAAAGCAAGCCACAAGGTCCAGGACTTGAACTATGGTTGGCTATGTGGGAGTCCAGTGCTTTAACCACCACGCCACCTGCTGACCCTAAAAAGACTTTAATGTGGGAAAATGTCCTTTGCACATACATCACACTCACATATGCATGCACACATGATACATGTGCTGACATTCACAGATGCTTGGAATAAATAGAAATCAAATTGTCAATATTGAGGTTAAAAGTAGATGGGACGATTTCCTTTCTATACATTTAAAAATACTCGAACTATTTTTATAATGGACACATATGGAATAAAAGAAATGTTGAATAACCTCAATGCAAGCATTGAATGTGAACATTAACAGTGACCATAAACACTGGCTTCATTGTACACTCACATACACTTTCAGAACACGACTTAGTAGTAGGTTTAAGAATGTTTATGTATTTTGACTCTAATCCATTTTGCAGAGTCTCCCTTAAGCCACAAAAGATTCAGGTAAAAAGTGTTTGAGAGTATTATTTATTGTAGCAAAAAAAAAAAAAAGGTAAACTATTTGCATATGTCTCCTTAATGAACAGGTCAACTGCAGTTCATCTACACAAATAGAAATTAGAATGAGTTCATGAAGACATATTCGCATGATTATGCCATAACGTGAAGGTGGTAAAAATGTCACATGTTGTGTGATACATGCACTTTATACAAGGCGGCTTCAAAAAATTTGTGGAGGGACCAGCAGATGTCATAATGGTTATGTCACTGGATCCCACGTAGTTGACTGAGGTTTGAGTCCCAGACCTAGCGGCTTAAAACTCATGTGTACTTCCATGCCCAAGATCCCCGGAGGAGAATGGAAGAGAAGGGATTGTAGCATGGCCATATCCCCCCTGAGGCGGGGGGAGTTATTTCTCATTTTCTGTCTCTCTGTCTGTCCGGTGAGTGCATGTGCCCTATAGCAAAAATCTCTCCCAAAAAACTAAAAAGTTCATGGAAAACAGAATTAAAGTATAAGTCTACTTGGTGTAAATAAAATGAGATCCATGCATAGCTTTTTCATGATAAGTATTTCCCATGAAGTTTCTGAAGACTCCTTGTATAAACACAAACAAAATAAGATTAAAAATACATACAACAAGCCAACAAGTAGAATGGAGGTCAAGGCTCCACGTTGTCAGCTGTGTGGTTCGAGTCCTCGCCCTTATAGCTTGAAAATCATGCCAGGTGTGTGTGTGTGTGTGCTCAAAATCCTGCGAGGAAAACAGGGGAGAGGAAGAGGGACTGTGAGGTGGCCAGTTGCCCTAGGGGATTTCTCGCCTCCTCTTTCTCTCTTTCACTGTCTCTCTCTGGCAAGTGCACGTGCCCTATAGCAGAAACAAAACAAACATAACAACACATGTGATAGATTGAAATATGCCAAAATGTTAACGATAGTTACAGATTTTTAAGGTTTACTTATTTCTCTCTTCTATGAGCGAGTGAGAAAGCCCTCCACAACACGGTCTTGATCCCTCCATCCCCCATCTTCTCCTGGCCGTCAGCCAGCCCTGAATCAAAGGCACTGCGCTCTGGCACACTCAGGAGCGTCTCCTGGCTTGAACTGGGAACCTTCCCATGTGGGATTGTTTCACAAAGCATCACTCTCTGGCCCCCTGATAAAAGTTAAGTTTTTGTGTAAGACTTCAGTTTTAGTTCGTTATCTTTTTCTGTGCTTTTTTCCTGTAATCAGATTGAGTTCTGCGATGAAAATAACAAACTATTTGTGTATGATCACCACAAATATTAAAAACAAAACAAAACAAAACAAAAAACTGGGCACATCAGATGACTTGGAGATCGGAAAATAAAAAATAAAAATTAGGGAAACTAATGAGGGCAATGTTTTAAGCCTTTCCCCATGGGGAAATGGGTGATTCCCAGGATGGAACATGCAAACTCAGGTATCAGGTAGGCTCAGCTTCAACTGCAGGGGAAGAGGGGACAGCCAGTCATGATTAATACTGTCAATCATGAGGAAAACCCTGGAGATACTATCATAAAGATATTTCTCTTTAAGACATTTTAAGATGAGAAAATTCAGGAAGAGTCATGTTTGCGTTTGGGTAGGATGACGCAGAATTCCCCACCTGGCACAACGTAAGCGTGTGTGTTTCTGGGTCTCAGACTCTATGCAGAGGACAGCATGTTGTGGGTATAGTGTGCTTTGCTCTGAGCTCAGTCAGGTGTTGTGAAACTGCGTAATGTTCTGTTTGGACGGCCCTATATATGTAGGAAAACGGTATAGCAAATCAAGACAAGAAGGAGCACAGAGCCTAATGAGGACTACTTCTGGACTGGGAAAGAGGAGTCCAGAGAAGAGGTCTGTCTCAGTGAGGGGCATATGGGTGGTTTAAACATTTTTAGTAAAATTCTACTTCTTAATCCAGGCAAGGGATTCTCAGGCACTTATTTGATAGTATTTTCTATGTTACATATAACATTATATTTTTGCATATATGAGTAATTCATAATACAAATGGAAAAACATCTCTTTACAAAAGTTAAGGTTGTTTGAAATCGAAAACTAATCAGAAGGAAAAAAAACTTTGCAACCTCAGATGCCCTCTAGTGGCCAAATAAAATAAGTGCAATTAATGTCTAACTCAAGATCTGCTCTTAACTTCACTTTCTAACAAACAGAAATAAACAGCAAAATGAAGTAGAATGACAGATTTTTACATTTAAATTCATATTACATTGTATGTTTTTACATTACATTTAAAAAATTCTGGCAGGCTGCTCTTCATTCTTTTTTGAAGAATGACCCCAAAGAATGTCTTAAATCTTTAGAAAGAAAGTTTCCTACAGTATTTCAAATACAAATATATATTTCCAAAGAGAAAAATGTTTTTTTGATTGATTAATATTTAAAAACTGGTCTTATCTCCATATTTTCCTTTAAAGTTTTTAAAATTACTATGCTAGTAGCAAATGCTTTCTTGCCGAAATTATAGACATATCAAACCGTGTGATGCTTTCCTCAGAACTCAGCACAACACAGTAGACTTTATATCCTGCATGTGAAAGTGATTTCTCCCCATAAATGCAAGTTTGTTTATTTCCTTTATTTCTGATAGAGCTCATGTATTCAGGACGGAGAGAGCAAGCACACCCTCCATAGGTTCTGGTCACACTGCAATCTCCGTCATCCAGCCCCCCAGCCTATCAGATCTTGGGCACCTCCCCATGCA
>NW_006198962.1:1440768-1446615 GCF_000334495.1 Tupaia belangeri chinensis
CCGTAAGGGATGCAGCTTCCCTTGAACCGCTGTGGAATGAAATTGGCTCTAATTTCTATCTGTAACTGGGCTTCAAAAATGCTAGATTGAATTTTATGAGACTTATTTCATCCTCTTTTTATTATAGTAATTTCTGTATAGAGCTTACTGTTCTCCAAGGTTTTAGCTACTTGAGGGCAGAGCCTCTGCCTTTTTAAATCTTCATATTATTACAATTGTTAGCAAAGTACCTGGAACATTTCAGGAACTCTTTTTGTTTTTGTATCTTTATATTATTACAGTTCTTAGCAAAATATCTGGAACATTTCAGGAACTCTTTTTGTTTTTGCTGAATTAGGCAGAATCATTCATTCTTCAATGATGCAGGTTACATAGCCATATTTTATAACCAAAGTGAATTTTGAAGCCTATTTTATGATTTGGCCAAGTAGCCAAAAGAATTAGATAGGGTAGACATCATAGAAAAATTAAAAATTATTTTTTGCTACAGGGTGTATATGCTTACCACAGAGAGATAGAGGGAAAGTGAGAAAACCCCCCATAGGGATGGCCATACCACAATTCCTTCTCCTCTGTTCTTCTCTCAAGATTATGGGTATGCACACACATGTCGTGTGTGTGTGTGTGTGTGTGTGTGTGCGTGTGTGTGTGCTCTCAAAATTATGGGTATGCACACACATGTCTAGTGTGTGTGTGTGTGTTTGAGAGAGATTTTTGTTATAGAGTGTGTGCACTCACCAGAGAGACAAAAAGCGAGAAATCACCCCCGCGGGGGGATGGCCACACTGCTATTCCTTCTTTTCCATTCTCCTCTCAGGATTTTGGGCATGCACACACACTCAGCCAGCATGAGTTTTAAGTTGCCAGGTCTGGGCCTCGAACCACAGACAACTACATGGGAGTCCAGCAACGTAACCATACATCATCTGCTGGTTCCACACATGTCCAACGTGCTCAGTCATGTCGCATCCAGCTGCCTTAACCCAGCACAGCACTGGATGACCCCTAAATTACTGTATTTACCCAACAGCAGAATTAGGCTGAAGGATGGCTAATGTGAAATTTAACTAGTTTTTCTCATGGGCACAAGTGATGTTTTAAAAAGATAGAAATTAATTATCATTTAAAATGTTATTGTGGGCCAGCACTGTAGCTTAGTAGTTAAGGGGGTGGGGTGCCCCATGGCTAATCACACAGTTTGAATCCTGGTCCCCTGGGTTTTAAAAATACACCAAACACACACGTATGTGTGCCCTAAATTCTGAAAGGATTTAGAGAGGGAGGAGAAGAGATTGCGGGCGACCCTATTGACAGGATGCTTTTCCCATCTCCTTTTCTCTGTTTTTGTGCCTGTCTGGTGAGCACGTACACTTTCCAGCAATCAAAACATAAATAGAAAAATATTACCATGATTCATGCTATGGCCTTGCATAATATTTCTGCAATATTTGTTGATCACGACGGAAACTGATGGTGTGACATTCCTGACCTTTGGCTGCTCGGTGGCATTGTGGAAAGAGAACTGCACTTGAACTTCAGGGTTGTCTTGTGAATTCTAGAGAAGCAATTTAATTTCTCTGAGCCTTGGTATTCTTACTGGCAAAAGTATGTGTGTGTGTGTGTATGTGTGTGTGTGTGTGTGTGTGTGTATATATATAATGTATATAATAGATATAACATGCATATATATAATTGTATATAATATACAATGTTGTTATATATATAGTGTGTGTGTATATATATGTGTGTATGTATGCATGTATAGGACTTCTCAAGTTTGTGGAAAACAAGTAAGACTCTTTTTTTTCAAGAGAAATTTTGCCAGAGAGACAGAAAGCAAGAAATCACCCCCCAGGGGGGACGGTCACGCCGCAATCCCTTCTCCTCCATTCTCCTCTCGGGATTTTGGGCACACATGCACACGTGTGCCTGGTGTAAGTTTTGAGCCACCGGGTCCCAAACTCAAACCACAGTCAACTATGTGGGAATCCAGTGACATAACCATGATGCATCTGCCCGTCCTGAGTTAAGTAAGACTTTATTTTGGTGCAAAACAAATTTGAAATCCATGCATAATTTTTCATAATATACATTTTCATGAACTTGTGGAAGAATATATATGTATTATATAATATATAAAGTTCATTCGTAATATAAAACAATGAATATATTGTATAGCAGACGTAAATTAAAAACTACGTATACTGTGGTGAGAGCTTTCAAGTATCAGAGCTTGGTGCTGGGGCGTTCTTTCCTTCCTCCACTGAGCTGCTGAACTGCTGGGGCCCACCCGCTTCCTGCTCATTTCTTGCCTCTGTTACAAGAACATGTCCAGGGTCACTGCAGTGTACTTGCCATCTCCCTGGACCAGTGTCCCGGAAAGCAATACCCTGGCACTGTAAAACCCACGTCTTGTTTTTGTAGAAGAGTCCGGTTTTGCCAACTTTGGTATGATCTGTTATTGATCAGCAGCATTTCAGAGTAGTATTCCAAGCATTATTGATTCCCCCACAATTCCTTTGCTTGGTAGCATTTTTCCCACAGGCAGAAGTGAGCTGCTCAAGGCTCCCAGGTGAGTCAATCTTTTAGGGAATAGACGTTCTCCTTCTTATGTTCTATAATGGCCATTTTTTATTCCTTCATTTACAATAAAGCCCATGCCCATGTTTTACCTTTAGTAACAAAAAAAATGAAAGAATTACAAACGGAACTCACCGATTTGTGTTTGTATAGTGAGGTCGAGCATGCCGCGGTTTGGCAAGAGAGGTGATATCGCCGTAAGGGTTGTCAACATCATCAGCATTTGTAGACTGTACGTGTCCACTGTGAGGGAGAGAAAAAAAGAAGACCCATGTTTCTTGGTAAGACTTAGAAATAGTCCAAGAGTGTTCTAACTTCTAAAGGAAATTTTATTTGCCAAAATGGATCAAAAGCTCAAAATGCAAAAACAAAGCCCCCTCGGGATGGAACAATTCACTTAAAATAGAGGGGATATTCTGTTCTTCAGAGTAAGAGTTGCTGTGTTCTCTGCTCTTGAGTTGGAGCGAGCATGAGAGTAACAGCTGGGCTGTGTTTCTGAGAGAAGAAGCAGGCCCAGGACCACTCCTTCGTTGTAGACTGGTGGAGGACTGAGCCCAGGCAGAGGCTGGCGTCTGCCAGAGACAATATGGCATCTGTGGCAATGGCGCCATGGAGCCTGGGCGACCAGTGGGTGCCTGTGGACTTGAAAGAAGGTCGGGAGGTTGAGTCCATGTCAGCCAGAAAGCGTCTCCTAGGGTCATTAGTAGGAGCACGGGTCAACTCTATTGTAGAACAGAAGAGGCTGCAGTAACGGGGGACAAAGTTCCGGGTCCCTCTCTACCTTGTTCTTGGGTCTACTTTGTTCCAAAGTTTATTCTTCAATCTCAGAAATAAAGACCCTACGTGGCAGATTATGTACTTTGTCATCCAGGGAAACCCAGATTTAACTGTTAAAAAATAAGAGGTGGTATTTTCTGCATTCCAGTGTTTGCGAGTGCCTTGTACCTTCCACATCAACTAAAACAGCTGGTGCAGATGAAAACACCCAGTAGTAGCAGCATCGAAATTTTAGTTCCAAACAGAAAAACACATCCCTCCTTTTCCTTTTCTTTCTTTTCTTTTATATTTTTGTGACAGGGCATGTGTGCTTGCTGAAGAGAGACAGAGGAAGAGAGGGAAAGTGAGAAAACATCCCCCAGGGAGGATGGCCATGCCCCAATCCGTTCTCCTCCATTCACCTCTCAGAATTTTTGACACACACACACACACACACACACACACACACACACACAGACACACAGTGTGTTTTTCAAGCTACCAAGTCTGGAATTCAAACCATACAATCTTCCGTGTGGGAGTCAGTGAATTAACCTTCTCACCACCTGCTGGTCCATCTTTCTTTCTTTCTTTCTTTTCTTTTTTTTTTTTTTTTTACACCAAACTCTCTAACAAACATTTGGAACTTTGATGTTAAACAGTCACTGTGTCAGGAAAGCAGTAGAAATCTGTTAGAGCATGTAAGTTGTCTTAAAAAGTAAATTGCAGGGACCAGCAGTTAGCGTAATGGCTATGTTGCTGAACTCCCATGTAGCCGACTGCTGTTTGAGTCCCGGTCCCGGTGGCTTAAATTCACACTGGGCGCATGTGCGTGCGTGCCCAAGATCCCAAGAGGAGAATGAAGGAAAAGGGATTTTGGTGTGGCCATCCCCCCTGGGGGGTGATTTCTTGGTTTCTATCTCTCAGTCGCTGTCTTTCTGGCGAGCACACATGCCCTATAGCAAAAACCTCTAAAAAACAGAAAAAGTAAATTTCAGGGCCAGACTGGTAGCACAGTGGTTAAGCTCAATCTCACATGGCTGACCGAGGTCTGAATCCCTGCCCCAGATGCTTGAAAAACATGCCACTGTGTGTGCACGTTCAAAATGCTGACAGAAAGGAGGGAAAAGAATTGTGGCATGACCACACTTCTTTGAGGGGGGGGGGGGATTTTTCTTTCTCTCTCTCTTTTTTTTTTTCTCTCTCTCTGGCAAATGCACACATCCTCTGGCATTAAAAATAAAAAGTGAATTGTAAACATGAGTGAGCTTAAAAGCAACTACAATCTAATGGAAATCTAGTACTTTAAAAATTTTGAGAAACATTACTTACGTATAGAGAGGAATGTATTTACTTCTAGAACTTGGACTCACACTTAGAAAAAGAGAACAGAGGAGTAATTGGGTTATTGATATTAAGTTAATGAACATCAAAATTGTAAAGTGTTTCTCTAATTAAAATAGAAAGTCTTCAGAGCTATCTCAGGAATTGGTCTCTCAGAACTTGTTTTAAACAGGGAACTAGCAGTTAGCGTAATGGCTATGTCGCTGGACTCCCACGTAGTCGACCGCGGTTCGTGTCTCGGACCCGGTGGCTTAAATCTCACGCCGGGCGCGTGTGCGTGCGTGCCCAAGATCCCAAGAGGAGAATGGAGAAGGGATTGCGGCGTGACCATCCCCCCTGGGGGGTGATTTCTCGCTTTCTGTCTCTCTGTCTCTGTCTGTCTGGCGAGCGCACGCGCCCTATAGCGAAAAAAAAAAAAAAAAAAACCTCTCCAAAAAAAAAAAGAACTTGTTTTAAACAGAGCTGATTTAAACGTGTTTTGTCTTTTCCAGGATGTCATGGAGTGGAACCGGTACCTAGCCCTTTGGGTCTGGCACTTTCTTTGAGGGAAGTGGACTCAGCTTCCTGTCTACACTCATGTGAGCGGCTGTGCTTTCTCAGTGCTGAGAAGCACTCATTGCTTTTGTGCTGCTCCTCGGTGGTGTTCTGGTGTGCTCATTTATCCATCTGCTGAAGGGCTTCTTGGTTATTCCTAGGCGGGAGATTATGAACAAACTGATAGAAACAATCACACATAGTTTTCATATGGGCTCCTGGGAACAATGTTTCCATAGATAAAGGCTCCAGATGGAAGGTACCTTCAGGAATTTTGAGCTATGGCGGTACTGACAAAGATACAGAGCTTTTCATTTTACCAGCCACATCAGGAAAAAAGATTTTAAAATGCAGTAGATCCATCTGAACAAGAATGAAGAAAAGAGCATCTGGGTATTTGCTCTTTTAGAAAATGATACAGAGATAAAAAGATGCTTGTAAGGATTTTTTTAAGTTAACATTCACATATTGAGAACTAGTATTGGGCCAGCAGATGGTGTGGTGGTTAAGGCAGCTGGATCCTTACATGGACACCGTTGTTCGAATCACAGACCTGGTGGCTTGAAAATCATGCTGGGTGCGTGTGTGTGTGTGTGTGTGTGTGTGTGTGTGCATGCCAAAGAGAAAAGTGGA
>NW_006198962.1:1446849-1474702 GCF_000334495.1 Tupaia belangeri chinensis
TAGTGCTAAAAAACTTGCATCTTATAAAAATTTATTTAAATGGGATTAGCAACCATTTTAACTTATTGCATAAATAAGTGAGGATATTACATTTTTTGAACGTTTCTATTATTTAAATTGCTACCACTTAATTTATACATTGGAATCTATTTGGTAAAACCATGTTTTAAACAATATTTCTCAAAAATAGTACATATTCTTTTCAGAGATGGCTCAATAAAATGTAAGTTTTCTGACAAGACTCAATATTATTATCAATATTTTCAGTATTTGAATTTTTAGTTCCAGTATGCCAACTGCATTATGGTTTTGTATATGCCTACTTTGTCACTTTTTTTTTCTAGCAATAACAATGTAATACTTCTTAAAGGACACTTTATTCTAGTGTTATACAAGTACTATGATTGTTAATTTTTTTTCTTTTCGGAGAGGTTTTCGCTATAGGGCGTGTGCACTCGCCAGAAAGCCAGAGAGAGACAGAGAGACAGAAAGCGAGAAATCATCCCCCAGGGGGGATGGCCACGCTGCAATCCTTTCTCCTCCATTCTCCTCTCGGGATCTGGGGCATGCACGCACAAGCACCCGGGGTGAGTTTAAGCCACTGGGTCTGGGACTCAAACCGTGGTCGACTACATGGGAGTCCAGCGACATAGCCATTACGCTAACCGCTGGTCCTGTTAAATATTTTCAAAATGTTATCCCTGATATTGTTTTTGTTATATTTTACATTGTTATATGTATGTATACATTACTGAAATTTAGCAAAAACTCAGTTTTGTTGACTATAGCAAGCATCAGTATTTTGCTTTGCAATCAAGTGTGATTAGACACACATAAAATGAAATGTGTAAGATTAACCTTATTTAAAGGTCTTTGAGGAACTGCCATATTGTTCTCCACAGTAGGGTAATGGTCAAATAGACCTTCATAAAACTAGAAAATTAGATGAAATATTAGGAGACAAAAGATGGACTAATCTCTGGGGCTTGCAGTTTGCATGGTGAATGTGGAAGTTCACTGGTAAAACTCATCTGGAGAAGAATCCGGCAGCATCTAGAAGGCAGACAACTACACACCTTTTGATGCAGCTCTCTAGACACGAGTACATACAGAGTGACTTCAAAAAGTTCATGGAAAAGTAGAATCAAAGTATGAGTTGTTTTGGTGCAAAAATTTATGAAATCTATGTATAGTTTCTTCATAGTATACATTTTCTATGAGTTTTTTGGAAGACCTCTCATATCTATATAAAGCCCTGAAATATTTTTACACTTAGGTACATAAATAAATCTGGACATTGTTTCAACTGCAATAAAAATTAGGAAAAATATTATGAGATGAATAAATTGTGATATATCTATTCAATGGAAGTCTATATAGCAGAGAAAATGAACTCCTAGGAACGCAGTTGTCAATATGTATGCATCTTGGGACCAGCAGTTGGCGTCATGGCTATGTCGCTGGACTCTCATGTAGTCGACCACGGTTTGAGTCCTGGATCCAGTGACTTGAATTCACACAAGGCGCGTGTGCATGCATGCCCAGGATCCTGAGGGGAGAATGGAGGAGAGGGGATTGTGGCATGGCCATCCCCCCTGGGGGGTGATTTCTCACTTTCTGTCTCTCTATCACTGCATCTTATAAATGCAACACTGAACAAAGTATTAAGTTGCATAAATATGTGTGCGTTACCACTTAGATTGAGTTCATAAACAAGGAATGCAATACTGTGTATGGGTTACCAATAGCACATGCGTTTTAAAGGATTAAAAGAATGTATGAAAATGTGAAATATCAAATCCGTCATAGTCATGATTGCAGGGTAGATGTGTTTAGGAAGAATTACACAAAGGGTGTTCGTTGTGTTGGTAATGGTAATATTTAATTTCTTCTTCTTTTTTTTCCCCCCTTTGGAGAGGTTTTTGCTTTAGGGCATGTGCACTCACCATAAAGACAGAGAGAGACAGAGAGACAGAAAGCGAGAAATCATCCTCCAGGGGGATGGCCATGCCACAATCCCTTCTCCTCCATTCTCCTCTCAGGATCTCGGGCACACATGCACACGCGCCCAGCATAAGTTTAAGCCACCGGGTCTGGGACTCGAACTGCAGTCGCCTACATGAGAGTCCAGCGATAGCCACTATGCCAACTGCTGGTCCCTGTAACATTTAATTTCTGAAGCTATAAAGCAGATATACAAATTTTTATCATATTCTTCTCTATATATTTTTGTGTATACCAAATATTCAAAATAAATTTAAATAAATAACAGAAATTACAACCTAGGTGTGGGTTGTGGTAAAAGCAAAAATAAATAGACAAAGACAGAAACATCAGGTTTTTTTTTTAAACTAAATGTATAAAATTACATATGGGGAAGTATAACTAATAAGAACCATTGTTTCTAACATTTGTAGAACACGCAATCACTACATGATACAAATGTCGATGGAAAATATTTTATAACCTATTTTATATAAAGTCCATGGATTATTGCAATTATAATTGTTCATATCAAGTTATTTATAAAGCACTCCCAATTTAAAATGGTGATGGTACATTTAGTATTCTAAATTATAAAGAAGGTTAAAACAGAAAACAGGCAACCCTAAGCAATTGAACTGGGTTTGGGTCATCTTTCCAGGCACAGAGATGTTAGTCTGAGGGTCTCTGGAATATTCCCCATTGGAGGATATGCCCCTCACCCATCTCTCTAACACAGAGTGTCAGATTCTTAATGAAAAATACATACTAGTGAAAAATCTAGTGAGGAGAACCTCAGGAGATGAAACTTACAAATTAATTGGTTTGATGGGTGCCAAGAAAGATCTTGTTTGAAATCTGTCCCAGAGTCCACCGACCATCTAAAATCATCATCAAAACGAATGAGAGATATTTAATGAGCGTGTTTATCATTATTTCTAGTTTACAGCTCCAGTGTCCTTAACAGGCCTCTCCATTCACAGCCTGCCTCTCTACGAAAAGCACCTTCTAGGTCTCCCTGGCATCTCAGGGGCTCGTGGAGGAGGGACTCCTGGTCTCTGCTCTCAGTCTCCCACTGCCAGTTTGCTTGCTCATAGCTGGAGTCTGCCTCTACCCTCCTCCTTCAGATCTTAGTCCATGTGAAAGATCTGATTTCAGTTTCTAGATACTGGGTTATTTTGGATCCACCATAGCCTACACTCTGCAGCCCAGATCTATCCCCTGTTCCCGCCCAGCCCTACACCTCCTCTTCTCTGGGAAGGACTCTGGATATTAAGATAATTCAATATGAAATATGTAACAAAATGACCAATTTTCACAAGATAGAATGTTTTGAAGTATGTAGAGATCCTTAAGAAAATAGTTTGATGGAACCATACATTTTTTTTCTTTTGTTCTTTAGTTGATTTTAACTTTTATGTGAAATTTCAGGTTTCAGGCTTTGTATTAAAACTGTTTTTCTTTTCGCTTCTTATTTTTCTTTTCTTTTAGTTATACGGTGCATGCGCTCAACAGATGGGGTGGGGATGGGGGCTGAGAAATCACACCCCAGGGCAGATGGCCACACTGCAATCCCTTCTCCTCCATTATTCTCTCAGGATTTTAGGCATGCACGCACACGTGGCCAGCATGACTTTCTTTTCTTTTTTTTTTCTCCAAGAATTATTTTATTTAACTTTATTTGCTCATTCGTTTTAATTTGACCAGAGAGGGACAGAGTGAGAGACAGAGAGAGAAAGAGTGAGACAGAGAGAGGGAAAGTGAGAAAGCAAGTTGCCAAGTCCAGGTTGGCCATGTGAACCATGGTTGGCCATGTGAACGTCTAGCACTCTCAGCCACCAAGCCACCTGCCAGCCCCAACCCAGAATGATCTTCAAGCCTCCAAGTCTGGTACTCAAACTGTACAGCCATGTGGGATCCAGCACCTTAACCACCATACCACTTGCTGGCTCATTTTCCTTTTTGATTATTATTTTTCTCCCTATAAACTGAAGAGATCTTACAAGATAATGTGAGCTTTTTCCTGGGGTCAATAGACCTCTTAGGAACCCATGTTAAGAACAGTATTGCAATATAGTTGCTTTCTTTATGACTCCTGTGGATTTTCTATATTAAACAGACTTCATTATGAGAAGTAAACCAAGGGCCTGGCCGAACTTGTACAAGGTGACATGGCACAGCGGGATGAGGGAGTCAATGAAGGCAGAAGGGTCTTTCTGAGCACAGGGCATCCAGATCAGTGTGGAGAGGTCAAACATGGGAGCCAAGATCAGACCTGAAAAACACGTTGGATTTAGCCTGACATAAACAGAGTAAGGAAGGCAGTGCATCACAGCAAAACATCAGATCTGACACGGAGCATGCAGGCCTGAGAATCTGAAGGGAGCTCAGCAGAGACAGGACAGAATCTCGTGTGGAGTGGTTTTTGGAAATTAAGTCAAACAGCAAGAGGGAGAAAATAAGGAACAGATGAGGCTGAGAAGAGGACTGTGGGAAAATAGTGGGGTATGGGCCAGGTTAAGAAGTATGGATTTTATTTTACAAAACATGGTGGGTTTACTAAGTGAAATTCAGAGAAAGTTCTCTGGCTGTAGCATGAATACAATTATTCGGTGTGACTAATTCTTTTTGATATTCAGAAATGGAAGGAATAGACGTTTCTGACAAATGGGTGTGCTTAACACAAAAGATAACATCGGATAGCAATCCACGACTCATAATTTACCAATTTACCTTGAAGAGTACAGAGCCAAATTGCAGCATCTATTCTAAGAACTGCCACCAGCATAGGTTATCTGGTGCGGTCTCTAAGCATCTCCCTGTCTTATTATTTACTCATTCTTCCATGATATTCAAAATGAACACAAGTTTTGCAAATGCCTTTTGATAAAGAGATAGTCTTTAAATAATATATGAAAATTTCCAATATGGGTAATATTAAGGCATTTGCAAGTCAACAATGACTTTCATCATTACGAAACTTTCAAATCCTAACTCAACTTCAACTATGTATGTCCATGATTTTTTTTAAAAGACAACTTAATTTTTTAATAGGTAAAGGATTTAAATAGACGTAACATTTTTTTCAAGAATGATGCAGGATTGGCCAATAAGCACGTGAAAGGATGCTCAACATTTTTAGTCATTAGGGAAATATAAATCAAAATAATAATGAGATACCAATTCATACCCCTTAGTATGGCTATAATCAAAAAGACACATTGCAGCCTCCAGGTTAAGGGAACTGGATCATACATGGCCAACTGCTATTGGAATCTTGGTCCCAGTGGCTTGAAAAACATACCAGATGTTATGTGTGCATGCATGCCCCAAATCCCAACAGACTGAAGAAACAGAGGAGAATGGACCATAGCATGACCATGCCCATTGGAGGGTGCCTTCTCTCTCTCTCTCTCTCTCTCTGTCTGTCTCTCATGAATGCACACACTCTCTGGCAATTAAAATTAAAAAGAAGATAATAAAAAGTGTTGGTAAGGATGTGGAGAAATTAGATCTTCATACGTTGCTGGTAGAGATGTGAAATAAAAGTTGCTTTGGAAAACAATCTGGCAGTTATTTAAAAGATTAAACATACAGTTATAAGACTACTCCTGGGTATCTACCCAAAAGAATCAAAAACATATTCCACACAAAAACTTACAGATGAATGTTCACAGTAGCATTATTCATAATATGCCAAAAAGAGGAAACAACCCATGTGGCTATCAAATGATTAGATCAACAAAAGATGTAATACTCATCAATGGAATGTTGTTTGGCCATGAGTACCAAAGGAATTAGATCCTCATACATGCCACAATACAGATGACCTTAACAACAGCCAGCATGACTTTCTTTTCTTTTTTTTTTCTCCAAGAATTATTTTATTTAACTTTATTTGCTCATTCGTTTTAATTTGACCAGAGAGGGACAGAGTGAGAGACAGAGAGAGAAAGAGTGAGACAGAGAGAGGGAAAGTGAGAAAGCAAGTTGCCAAGTCCAGGTTGGCCATGTGAACCATGGTTGGCCATGTGAACGTCTAGCACTCTCAGCCACCAAGCCACCTGCCAGCCCCAACCCAGAATGATCTTCAAGCCTCCAAGTCTGGTACTCAAACTGTACAGCCATGTGGGATCCAGCACCTTAACCACCATACCACTTGCTGGCTCATTTTCCTTTTTGATTATTATTTTTCTCCCTATAAACTGAAGAGATCTTACAAGATAATGTGAGCTTTTTCCTGGGGTCAATAGACCTCTTAGGAACCCATGTTAAGAACAGTATTGCAATATAGTTGCTTTCTTTATGACTCCTGTGGATTTTCTATATTAAACAGACTTCATTATGAGAAGTAAACCAAGGGCCTGGCCGAACTTGTACAAGGTGACATGGCACAGCGGGATGAGGGAGTCAATGAAGGCAGAAGGGTCTTTCTGAGCACAGGGCATCCAGATCAGTGTGGAGAGGTCAAACATGGGAGCCAAGATCAGACCTGAAAAACACGTTGGATTTAGCCTGACATAAACAGAGTAAGGAAGGCAGTGCATCACAGCAAAACATCAGATCTGACACGGAGCATGCAGGCCTGAGAATCTGAAGGGAGCTCAGCAGAGACAGGACAGAATCTCGTGTGGAGTGGTTTTTGGAAATTAAGTCAAACAGCAAGAGGGAGAAAATAAGGAACAGATGAGGCTGAGAAGAGGACTGTGGGAAAATAGTGGGGTATGGGCCAGGTTAAGAAGTATGGATTTTATTTTACAAAACATGGTGGGTTTACTAAGTGAAATTCAGAGAAAGTTCTCTGGCTGTAGCATGAATACAATTATTCGGTGTGACTAATTCTTTTTGATATTCAGAAATGGAAGGAATAGACGTTTCTGACAAATGGGTGTGCTTAACACAAAAGATAACATCGGATAGCAATCCACGACTCATAATTTACCAATTTACCTTGAAGAGTACAGAGCCAAATTGCAGCATCTATTCTAAGAACTGCCACCAGCATAGGTTATCTGGTGCGGTCTCTAAGCATCTCCCTGTCTTATTATTTACTCATTCTTCCATGATATTCAAAATGAACACAAGTTTTGCAAATGCCTTTTGATAAAGAGATAGTCTTTAAATAATATATGAAAATTTCCAATATGGGTAATATTAAGGCATTTGCAAGTCAACAATGACTTTCATCATTACGAAACTTTCAAATCCTAACTCAACTTCAACTATGTATGTCCATGATTTTTTTTAAAAGACAACTTAATTTTTTAATAGGTAAAGGATTTAAATAGACGTAACATTTTTTTCAAGAATGATGCAGGATTGGCCAATAAGCACGTGAAAGGATGCTCAACATTTTTAGTCATTAGGGAAATATAAATCAAAATAATAATGAGATACCAATTCATACCCCTTAGTATGGCTATAATCAAAAAGACACATTGCAGCCTCCAGGTTAAGGGAACTGGATCATACATGGCCAACTGCTATTGGAATCTTGGTCCCAGTGGCTTGAAAAACATACCAGATGTTATGTGTGCATGCATGCCCCAAATCCCAACAGACTGAAGAAACAGAGGAGAATGGACCATAGCATGACCATGCCCATTGGAGGGTGCCTTCTCTCTCTCTCTCTCTCTCTCTGTCTGTCTCTCATGAATGCACACACTCTCTGGCAATTAAAATTAAAAAGAAGATAATAAAAAGTGTTGGTAAGGATGTGGAGAAATTAGATCTTCATACGTTGCTGGTAGAGATGTGAAATAAAAGTTGCTTTGGAAAACAATCTGGCAGTTATTTAAAAGATTAAACATACAGTTATAAGACTACTCCTGGGTATCTACCCAAAAGAATCAAAAACATATTCCACACAAAAACTTACAGATGAATGTTCACAGTAGCATTATTCATAATATGCCAAAAAGAGGAAACAACCCATGTGGCTATCAAATGATTAGATCAACAAAAGATGTAATACTCATCAATGGAATGTTGTTTGGCCATGAGTACCAAAGGAATTAGATCCTCATACATGCCACAATACAGATGACCTTAACAACATGATACTAAGTATAAGGAGCCAGATGCAAAAGGCCACAGAGTGCGTGATTCCATTTTAAAAAATTGTACAGAATAGTCAAGTCTATAGGAAATAGATTAGTGGGGCCGGCAGGTGGTGCGGTGGTCAAAGGTGCTGGACTCCCACATGGCCGATTCAAGTCCCAGACCTGGTGGCTTTCCCTCCCACTTGCCTTCTCTCTCCCTCTCTGTCTCTCTCTGATCAAACTAGAAAATAATAATAATAAATAAAGTTAAATAAAATAATTCTTCAAGAAAAAAGAAAAGAAAATAGATTAGCAATTTCCAGAGACTTGGAGGAGGGGAGAAACTGCTAACAGGTATAGGGATTCTTTTTTTTGAGATGATGAAAATACTTTAAAATTAGGTGTGCACAGTGATGATGGTAGTTGCACACCTTGTTAATATACTAAAAGTCACTGAATTTTACTTTATAAGAGCATGAGTTTTATAGTATATAAATTATATCTCAATAAAAAGGTAAAGTCAAAATAATTATTCATGCTTCATGGATCCTAAAACTACAATTTTTTTCACTTTTTTTCTTGAAGATGACTGCATTTTATTATTAATTTTAATTATTATTTATACATTTAGTCACTATACGTCATTTAGATTATAAAGAGACTTTACCTAGCATGATATACACCTCAGTCCAGCCCAGTTGAGAATACTATATAAGTCCTTATCAACAAATAATAAACCATATCTGTGTCCCACAAATGTCTTACCTCTCTATTTTTTACCCCAAATTTAATTTCCTACACTCTTCCTCTCTCACACACTTTCCACTTTGTCTCTAGTGTCCATAACAATTTTAAGTGCTTATATGGTCTCCAGTCTTTCAGTCTCTACCATAGAGTGCGGACAGACAGTATATGTTAGGTGGAGACATACAATGTCTCTCTACATGATTCTTTAGGTAAATTCTAACAATAAAGATAAGTATTGTTGGTGACAAAGTTTCACTAACAGTAGTAAATGCATGCTTGGAATTTAGCCTGACCTAAATGGAGTAAGGAAGGCAGTGCATCACAGAAAAATACCCCTCGGGTGTCTGCTGACCTGGGTTATTGCTGGCTCCCTTTCATATCTTTTCAGTGTAAAACACTGTGAGATGAGATCAGCAGCTTTTTCCAGTGTGGTTTCTTCTGGATCAAGTTTTGGTGGTAGCATCTTGTCCCAAGGAACAACTTCATAAGCTCTACAAAATTATTAAAAAGGGACATTTCATGAAAAACACACATTAAAGTGGTATAGTCATAACAATATCAAGTCCTGAGCTAGGCAGAATGATAAGATGACCCCCTAGATTCCTGCTCCTTGGTGTTCACACCATGTATAATACCCTCTCCTGGAGAGTAGGCAGAATGAGTGAATAGGGGGGAATAGCATTCCTGTGATACGTGACTTTATATGGCAGGTGGGATGCTAATTAATTATATGTAACTAAGGTCCCTAATCAGTTGTATGTGAGTTTCTCAAAAAGTGGATTTTTCTGAGTAGGTTTGACTTACCATGTTGAGCTGTAAAAAGAGACAAAACAAATAGCAGGTGCTCTTTTACCTCCCTTAAAGAAACCCCTCATGTATATTACAGCTGCAATGAACAGAGCTCTGACAACACCCTGGATAAGTTTGGGAGCTGAAAACCTAGCTCCAGTTGACATCTGGATTCCAACCATGAAGACAAACTCCTGAGTTATGAACCCAGGCAGGACATACCTGGACTTCTGGCTATAGAACTGTGTGATTATAAAATGTGTTAAATTGGTTAGAATCTCTCATACAGCAGAAAAACAATGCATATACTTATAGGCATTTATAGTTTCCAGAAAATTTTCATTTGACTGTTTTAAAAAAAACCATGGGGGTTAGCAGGTGGCATGGTGATTAAGAAGCTGGATTCCCATATGGTTGACTGTAGTTTGAGTCTTGGATCCAATGGCTTGAAAAACATGCCAGGTGGGTGTGCCTACATGCTCAAACCCCTGAGAGGAGAATGTAAGAGAAGGGATTATGGCATGGCTATCCTTCTAGGGGGTGAAATCTCACTTTCTCTCTATCTGTCTCTCTACTGTGGGGAAACACATCCTATGGAAAAACAAAACAAAACAAAATCTATGAAAGTATGGCTCTGAACGTTGATTTTGTTTGCTTACGGTCACTTAGTTATTGATAGTTGAAGTCAGAATTCAATCCAGATCTGCCTCGAAAGATTCAGAGACATCTTCTCATTCCCCAGTAATGCAACCAAGTTTTATGAATCATCACAAGGACTCTAGACAGCCTACTAAATGTGAACTTCAAAAAATTCATGAGAAATATTGTTAAAGTAAAAGTTTATTTTGGCAAAAAAAGTTTTGAAATCTACGGGTAGTTTTTTCACAATAAACATTCCAGTGAGGATGGCCACGTCATAGTTCCTTCTTCTGCATTCTCCTCTCGGAATCTTGGGCATGCACGCACAAGCA
Organism: Tupaia belangeri chinensis; assembly: GCF_000334495.1. Lineage (NCBI taxonomy): Eukaryota > Metazoa > Chordata > Mammalia > Scandentia > Tupaiidae > Tupaia > Tupaia belangeri. The sequence continues at coordinate 1,457,381 of NW_006198962.1, forward strand.
CCCAGTGTGAGTTTAAGCCACCGGGTCCAGGACTCGAACTGTGGTCGACTACATGGGAATCCAATGACATAGCCATTACACTAACTGCTGGTCCCATAGTTGCTACTTTTTTTTTTTTTGACAGACATACGTAACAGATTCAGTGAAATCAACTCCTATTTGATCCTGAAACAACCTTAGTCCAAAGACTGCTTTGACAGAGTAAATGGGTCTCCAAATCCTTCCCCTGCTCTATACAAACTTGTACTAGAGCAATTTTCATTCTGCAGGCAAAGCATATCCTTTCAAATAATTCCCATTAGTCAAAGTCAGCATTCACTCTACAAATATTTATTCAGAAAGACTATATTTCTGGACCTGTGCTAGGTATTTAGCAGAAAAGAGTGAATAAAAGCTAAAGTAAAAATTGTATTTACCACATAGGAATATTGTAAAGTTTAAAGAACATGATATTGATTAATGTTAAAAGATTCAGAGACATCTTCTCATTCCCCAGTAATGCAACCAAGTTTTATGAATCATCACAAGGACTCTAGACAGCCTACTAAATGTGAACTTCAAAAAATTCATGAGAAATATTGTTAAAGTAAAAGTTTATTTTGGCAAAAAAAGTTTTGAAATCTACGGGTAGTTTTTTCACAATAAACATTCCAGTGAGGATGGCCACGTCATAGTTCCTTCTTCTGCATTCTCCTCTCGGAATCTTGGGCATGCACGCACAAGCACCCAGTGTGAGTTTAAGCCACCGGGTCCAGGACTCGAACTGTGGTCGACTACATGGGAATCCAATGACATAGCCATTACACTAACTGCTGGTCCCATAGTTGCTACTTTTTTTTTTTTTGACAGACATACGTAACAGATTCAGTGAAATCAACTCCTATTTGATCCTGAAACAACCTTAGTCCAAAGACTGCTTTGACAGAGTAAATGGGTCTCCAAATCCTTCCCCTGCTCTATACAAACTTGTACTAGAGCAATTTTCATTCTGCAGGCAAAGCATATCCTTTCAAATAATTCCCATTAGTCAAAGTCAGCATTCACTCTACAAATATTTATTCAGAAAGACTATATTTCTGGACCTGTGCTAGGTATTTAGCAGAAAAGAGTGAATAAAAGCTAAAGTAAAAATTGTATTTACCACATAGGAATATTGTAAAGTTTAAAGAACATGATATTGATTAATGTTAAATAGTCCAGTTATGGGTCCATCATGTTTTTGTTGTATGTATGAATTCATTTTAAACACACTGATTCTAAAGTTACTGTGCCAGAAAGAACTGCCAAATCAAATAAAATGTTTTTAATTTTAAAGACAGGCTAAAAATAATACAATATTTTAATTATAGTAGAGACATCAGTGTTGCATTTTTCTGACATGAAATGTGACCAACTTAAGCAATTAAGCTGTGAGTAGAATCAAAGCTTGAAAGACGTCTAGTTGTTTGAGTCTCTAATAAATTTTATGAACATTTAATAGAATGTTACATGGAGGTTATAAGCTTTTATAAAGAGAGACTACTACATATTATGACTTGGTACTTTGTTTCCTAAAACACTGCTATATCCTAAGGATCATGAACTTCACCAAAATATTATTTTCTAAAATGACCATTGGAATTTCTTTTCTGATAAAAATCAAGATAAGAATACAAGAAGCAATGTACCCCAAAACCTAAGAGAAGCTTAGAGGCAATGTAGTTATTGCTTTGTGTTTTTAATTTGAGAAAATTGAGGGCCAAATGATTGGAGGATGCCAATGTCCCATATCTAGCAAGGAGACAATTTTGGAGCCTTATCATCGGAACCTGAGACTGCAAACAAACAGTACTCTTTTTCTCAGCTTATTCTAAAACTCTGAAATCCAACTTTGTGTCATGTAATCCTTCCTATCTTCATAAACTCTGTGGGATAGTAAGTATCTGTATGTGTATTTCGTGAAACTGTATTTGGTCATGTTTATGCCTTCAAGTTGCACAGGAAAAAAATAAAGTTGAAATCTAAAGCGTATCTACAGTGCTCAAGGATAGTGGGCAGATGTGAAGTGCTTTGCAGGATACACATCTTGCTCCTTCTCTATTCTCACTGCTGCCTCTGTTTTCCTCTCCTTCCATTTCTCCATGCCATGCAGACAAGGCTTCCAGCCTTTCGCTCTGCTGAACTGAATCCCATGACCCATTTCCAAGCCTCACCTTACTTAATTGCCTGATGTGAAAAAAGTTCATCATGCCCTCCTTCCTGGAAAAACATTTTCTGAATTGGTCTTCTAGTCACTAGACGCTTTTCATTTACCTCCTACTTTACTGATTGCTCCTTCTTTGGTCTGTTTTCCTAATTCCTTTTTTTTTTTTTAAGTTTTTGCCATAAGGTGCATGTACTTGCTGGAGACAGACAAAAAGAGGAAAACTGAGAAATCACTCCCAAGGAGGGATGGTCACACTGCAATTCCTTCTCCTCCTGGGAAATGGACACCCCCCCCTCCTCCCAGAGTGATTTTTCAAGCCACCGGGGTCCAGGACTCACTACAGTTGGCATGTGCGAATGCAGCACCTTAACCACCATGCACCTGCTGGTCCTCTTTCTTCTTTTTTGTTTTTAAATGTGAAATTGCCAAGACTCAGTGTTCTTCCCCTCTCTGACTATACCTTCCTTCGTCACCATCCAGAGCCATGGCTTTACGTACTCTTCTCTAAGCTGTGACACTCAGGTATATTCCTCTAGCTCAGACCTCTCCCAACTGCAGATTTATATAACCCACTGTTCACTTGACATATCCACTTGCATGTGAAATGGGCATTTTTATGTCCAATAAACCTAAAATTGACCTCTTCCCCCCAATACTTGCCCTGCCTCTCTTTATCCTGTGATATAATGATAAACTTCAGTTCATCCATCCAGCTGCATAGGCCAAAGCCTTAGAATCATTCTTGATTCCTCCTTCTTTCAGTTTAATATCTCCAACCAGGAAATTGTACTGGTTCAACACTCAACATAAATCCAGAAGGTAACTACTACATAGAAATTCCTCTACTATCACCCTATCCAAGCTACCATGATCTCTGTTCTAGAATGACAGCAGTAAACCCCTAACAGGTCTCCTGGTTCCACCTCCTGCATAATCTACTTAGAACATGGCAGCTACTGGATTACTTCTCATATGGAAGTGTGATGCTGCCACTTCTCTGCTAAAGCCTTATGTCACTCAGAGTCATGTCACTTTTTTTTTTTTATTAGAGAGATTTTTGTTATAGGGCTTGAGTGCTCACCAGAGAGGCAGAAAGTGAATCATATACACCCCGCTCCACCACCCTGGGGAGATGGCCATGCTGCATCCCTTCTCTTTCATTCTCCTCTCAGGATTTTGGGCATGCATGCCCACACACCTAGAGCGAGGTTTCTTGTTGTTTTTTTTTTGTTGTTGTTGTTGTTTGTTTGTTTGTTTTGTTTTTGTTTTTGAGAGGTTTTTCCTATAGGGCAGGAGCACTCCCCAGAAAGACAGAGGGAGACAAAGAGACAGAAAGCGAGAAATCATTTCCCCAGGGGGATGGCCATACCACAATCCCTTCTCCTCCATTCTCCTCTCAGGATCTTGGGCATGAGCACGCATCCCATGTGAATTTAAGCCACCTGGTCTGGGGCACAAACCACGGTCAACTACCAGCAACATAGCTATTATGCCAACTGCTGGTCCCATGCCCCGAGTGAGTTTTAAGCCACCAGGTCTAGGACTTAAACCGAGGTTGATTACATGGGAGTCCAGCGACCTAACCATTACTACATCTGCTGGTCCCAATCACAACTCTTAACATATTTTGCACGACCTAGTTCCTAGAATTTCTTGAACTTCTTCTGTTACTCTCCCTCTTTCTGACCTTTTCTAGCTACTTTGGACTCTTGTTCTGCCTCAGCGCTTTAAGCACACTTCCGACATGGGGCATTTACTCCGCATTCACCTTGAAACAGTCACTCCAAATGCCTCCATGGTTGCTCCTTCACAGATAACGCCTCCTGATCTTGTGATAATCTGTCACACAGCAGTAGAAAACCAAGGCATATGTTTATACAACTTAAGGTTCACAAAAAGTTTTCATTGGACCTTCACAAGAAAATGAAACCATGGCTCCAAATATTGCACTCCTGATCTTGTCTCATTCTACCTTTTAGTTTTATTCTTTTTAATAGATTTATCACCTTCTACTTACTTTCTTCCCATGTTTTCTTGCCTACTGTCTCTCTTCCTGTGGAGAGAGCTCCTAGAAAGCAGAGGTCTGGTTTGCTTCACTCACTGTTGCGTTGTGTAACTTGGGACACAGACTCATAACCGGTATTCAGTGTAGTTGCCAAGTGACTGGATGAATTCTCCTCCATTAAGCCATCTCCCTTCTCGTTTTCTGGGGCACTGCACACTTAATCTGTTGCCCTCTCTTACCGCTTCCTTTCTGTTTTGTTTTATTATTTTATGAAACACAGATGTTCTTTAAGACTCTTCCTTGACTTTTTAAACATTTTTATTTGATCTACTTTACTTTTTAAAGTTTTTTGTCAGTGCACATGCACTCACCAGAGAGGAGCGATACAGAGAGACAGTGAGATGAAAAGTGAGAAATCACCTCCATGGGGGGTGGCTGCGCCACAATCTTTTCTCCTCCATTCTCCTCCTGAGATGTTGGGCTCATGCACACGTGTGCCCAGAGTAAGTTTCAAGTTCCTGGGTCTGGGACTCAAACTGCGGAAGGCTCTGTGGGAGTCTAGTGCCATAACCACTACACTACTTGCTGTTCCCCTTTGACATTCATTTTAGCAGCCAACAGGATTACGTAAATGCCTATGTGTCATTTTCCCTGAGCTACTCATTCAGGACCCAGGATATTGTAGACACAAAAAAGATGTGCCAATGACGATAGTGAAGTATCTTTTAAAATCAAAATTCTATTGGAAAAAAATGCTTACTTTTGTGTAGAGGACTTGTAAAATGACTCCTTTGTATTGTATTTCTTAATTGGTTGAATGGACTGTTCACTCTCATCCTAGAAGGCAAGGAGAATAATAAGTTAAAAGAGACCATGTATAAATAGGAGTTGCTATTGTTTACTAGTCATCATTTTCTTTTTTCTTCTTTCTTAATTTTTTCCCAAGGACCTCTCACATTGTCTAGATCTAATACTTCCCTACCGTCATGGTGTAGATGGTGGTTTGTCTCCCAAACTTTCCTGTTTTTGAACTTGATGTTGGGAGGGAGCGAGGCCGTGGGAGCAGTGAGTGGATCATGATGACTGCGTCATGGAGGCAGCACTCCCCTGAACAGGCCAGAGATGTCTCCGAACCAGTGAGTCCTGTCTCTGTGTGAAGGGTTTAGTTTTCATGAGGGTTGTTGATATAAAAGAGGGAATTTCCTGAAGCTCTCTCTCTCTGCTCATGCCTACCATCCTCTGTGCTTCCTTAGGCCATGCGGTGTGTTGACTGGCCAGATGCACCATCAGACTTCTTGGGCGCCAGGATTGAGAGTTAATAAAAACCCTTTATCTTTATAAACCAACCAACCAACCATTCCATTCTCAGATAATCCTGTTAGCAAAGCAAAAGGGGACCAAGGCACCTACTTTCCCTGTTTTGTTTTTGGAAACTTACATTCTTTTTATAGTCCTATAAAGCTTAAATTAAAATGTACACAGTTTGTATTAAAGTTAATGGAAAATAAGAGTTTTATGAGAAGTCTCTTAAATTTTACACATTGTCAAATGATCTGTTTTAGCACCTTGTAATGAAAACATTTTTAAAAGTCTTGTTCTAATAATATAGGAGTTTAATTCTGAGACTCTTCTCTCTCCCTTCCTTATTTTGCAAAGATAATTATTATTATAATCATTATTATTATGATACTATTTTAGGAAACTTATTTGCTAGTATTATCATATGATTACTATTTTTATAGGTTACCACTTAGATTTTTGATGTTATTTTTCCAGTTCTTTGTCTATTTTTGTTTCTTTTATCCTACTACTCCCACCCCTATGTTCTTGTTTCCATTTTCATTTTATCAAAGTTCAATTTTTGGTAATTCGTATAAGGATGTGATCTTCCAGCTCTTAACTCACTTTCTCTTTTGAATAATACTGAATTCTCGTTCACTAGCTATGAATCTAACAGGTATCTCTCATTGACTTCTGAACTGTATTGCTTTTAAAAGTATATGACTTTACTTACTCACGGATATTTTGAATCTCCCCTACCCTTGCCTCTAGTCCCTCATCCCATTACATTTAGGATATCTACTGTCTCCTGATTTTTCTATAGTTTCAATATAATTTGTTTAGGACAGGATATGTATTTTGTTTATCTGGCTTAAGACTTATGTTTCTTTGATCTGAGAATTCATGGCTTACATCAAATGGACAGTTCTCCATCTTTATCTTTTTTGTCAATAAATTGTCTTCATTCTGTTCTTTTGTAATTCCTAGCCAACAAATATTGAAATCTCTCATTCTGTTTTCCAAGTCTTAATTTTTGCATCACTTCACCTCTTCTCTTCTACTGCTATGACTTGCCTATTTATTACCTCCTTTTCACTTGTTTCTATTCTATATTTAAACCTTGTTGTTATATTTTTTAATTTCATCAAAGCTATATCGCATGAAATAATTAGTTTTCTCCTTTATTTTATTAATATGTTGAATTACATTGATTTTTCTTTTTAGAGAGAGATTTTTGCTATAGGGCACATGCCCTTGCTCAAGAGACAGAGAGAGAGAATGTGAAAAATCACCCTCTAGGGGGAATGGCCATACCACAATCCCTTGTCTTTCCTTCTCCTCACAGGATTTTGGACACATGCACATGTGCCCAGCATGAGTTTTAAGCTGCTGGATCTGGGAATCAAACCATAGTCGATTACGTGGGAATACAACTAGGTAATCATTATACCATCTGCTGGCCCCTACACTGATTGATTTTTGAAGGTTAAATGAGTATTTGTAGTCCTGAGATAAGATGTACCTGAGCACGATATACCATCTTTTTTATAAATTACTATTTTTGATTTGCTAGTACTTTGTAAACATTTTTGTGTCTCTGAATATGAGGAATTAATCTGTATTATTATATTTTTTGTTGTATCTTTGGCTGGACTTGTTATATTAGATTAAGTTAGATTCCTAATTCTTTTTTTTAAATCAAAAATAATTTTATTCTTTTCAGGACATACAATTATAAGCATTAACCATAATGGAAATATTGACATCTAGACTCCTATCTGATGTCTACTCGAATATATTTTAGTCATTTATTTTATTCAGTATCAAAAGTATACAATTTGTAAGTATGAAGTGTTATGAATTCACAAAGTAGACATATCGCTTAACCAAAACTTGTCGAAAACCAAAATATCATTAGTATCCCAGAAACTTCCCTTTGACCACATTTCTAGTGACTATTTCTTCTACGGGAAGTCACTGTTCAGGCTTAAAACAGTAAAGGTAAGCTCTGACCATTTTTGGGCTCCATATAAACATAATAATACAATGTATGTATGTATATATTTGTATTTAACTTACTTAAGACTGATATATTTCTTTCTAGAATATTTGATAAAATTCACTAGTGAGACCATCTAGGCCTGACGTTTTCACTGTGGGAAAGTTTTTGATTTAAAAAAAAATTTTTTTTCAACAGATTTTCTAATTCTATTTCATCTATTAATAGTATCAATTTTGGTAGGTTGTATTTTGAAAGGATTTTATTCATTTCATCTAAGGTGCCAAATTAATTGTGAAAGTTTGCAATATTCTCTTATTTTTCTTTTAGGGTCATAGTAATCCCTGTTTGGGACGAGCAGTTAGCATAATGGCTATGTCGCTGGACTCCCACGTAGTCGACTGTGGTTTGAGTCCCGGACCCGGTGGCTTAAACTCATGCCGGGAGCGTGTATGTGCGTGCCCAAGATCCCAAGAGGAGAATGGAGGAGAAGGGATTACGGCGTGGCCATCCCCCCGGGGGGTGATTTCTTGCTTTCTGTCTGTCTGTCTCTCTCTGTCTGTCTGGCAAGCGTATGCACCCTATAGCAAAAACCTCTCTCTCAAAAAATAATAATAATAATAATCCCTGTTTAATTTCTTACATTGAAAATATGCATTCTCTCTCTTTTTTATGATGGAAATTAGAGATATACCACTTTCATTGCTCTTTTGAAATTAAAAATCTGCTTTGTTAAAAGAAATTTTAATTGAGAAATAAAATTTTTATATGTTGAAGGTATAAAACATGATGTTTTGATATACATATTGTGTAATTACTAGCACAGTTAAGTTAATTAAAACACCACTCATATCATTCAACACCACTTACATTCAGATGAGTGTATGTATATGTGGTGATGACACACAAAATCTGTTCTCTTAACAATTTCAAGTAAACACTACAATATTATTAACTATAGTCACAGCACTATACATTAAGTCCCCAGAACTTACTCATAACTAAAAGTTTGTGCCCTTTGACCAGTCTCTCCCCATTTCTTTTACCTCTAAACTCTTTTTTTTTTGGAGAGGTTTTCACTATAGGGCGCGTGTGCTCGCCAGACAGAGAGAGACATAGAGACAGAAAGCAAGAAATCACCCCCCAGGGGGGATGGTCACGCCGCAATCCCTTCTCCTCCATTCTCCTCTCGGGATCTTGGGCACGGATGCACACCCGCCTGGCGTGAGTTTTAAGCCACTGGGTCCGGGACTTGAACTGCAGTCAACTACGTGGGAGTCCAGCAACATAGCCATTACGCTAACTGCTGGTCCCCCTACCTCTAAACTCTTGTAACCATTGTTTTACTCTGTTTCTATGCAGAATTCCTGTTTCCGTGCCTGGCTTATAACATAAGCTCTCCAGGTTCATCTCTGTTGCAAATCTCAGAATTTGTTCTTTTTTTAATTTAATTTTGTTATTTATTCATTTATTTTAATTTGACTAGAAAGAGACACACAGAAAGAGAGAGAGTAAAGGAAAGTGCAAAAGCAAGCTGCCAGGTCCAGGTGTCGAACCAAGGTTAGCCATGTTGGAGTCTAGCACTTTAATCACCATGTCACCTGCTCGTCTCACTTATTTTTAAATGATAGAATAATATCTTAATGTACATCTATACACACCACATTTTCCTTATTCATCCACCTGTTGGTGGACACTTAAGTGGGAAACAAGTTCTGGATTTTTACACTTTTTCTCTTTCATATATTCTCTATTTCATTGACTTTGTGTGTCCCGCTTTGTGGAAATTGCACCTCAGATCAGTTGTTCATTATTTTTAAGTCCACAATGATTTTTTGCTTTGTTTAAATTTGATGACTTATTGTTCCCACACTACATGTATACTAAGAAGTCATAATTTGCATGTCCACCTGGTGCAGACATGAAATTCTAATTTTTCATGGCTAGTATCTTGTATTTTCCAATACATTGCCTTGGTCAAGCAGCCAATGTCTCTTTTGTGAGTAAATTTGTATTCAAATTCTTATTTTGTTATGAGACAGTCCTTTTGGGCACCTGAATTTATGTAGTAAACTTTATTCCCAGTGTCTACTGTGAGGGATTCTGAGACTTTACTCCCTTTTCTTTGTAGGTATTAAAATCCTAGTCCTAGTACTACTTGACTCCAGACAGATCAACTTTCATTTCTCATTTCTAGAGTAAAAGAAACCCACTCTTTATGTTAGTCCATGACCTCAGTTTAATGACAAGTCGTAATTCCTTCTCACTAGTTCTTTGCTGAGTCTTGCCTAAATGATGTAAAGTTCTCTGTGCATTTTCTGGGACAAGGGCTTAAAGCTAGAGTGTGTATCTCTTTGACTTCTCTTTCATTCTGACAGACTATGCCCACTCTTGTGCCATGTAAGTTGAAGCTGTACCTATGTATGTACTTGTACAAGAAGATAGAGTGCAGAAAAGCGTCATGGACCTTTGTACTATTCTATGAAAGAGAATGAACTTCATATTGTTAAATCTACAGCATATTTGGGACTCTGTTACCCACAAATGCATCTATGAGAAAGTTGATGTACGCTCCAGCAACGTTTTTAGCATCAGATTTGGTTTTCTTTTCTGACATCTGGAACTCCCTTTCCTTTCTTGCTTTGGAGCTCAGCTATGTATTTAATTAAAAAATTTATTTATTGCCTTAATATATCTGAAAATGACAGAGAATTTATGGCAGCAGCTCAGTGTTTGACAGTTCTAGAAGTATGCTTCCTAATCTCAAACTCCAGAATTGTCACAGTCAGAGTTGGATTACTGTAGATATAACCAATGTATTATTTACTTTTAACTAACTAAAAACTATATGCTTTGGTGGTTAGAATTTACCAATTTACCAGTTTTGCGTTTACAGTTGTACATCACATGTAGATCAACAATAGGCTGCATATATGACAATGGTTCCGTAAGATTCTACTAGGCTACACCATATAACTTAGGTATGCAGTAGGCCATAACGTTTTCATTATTTTACTTGCAACCATTATGTGCTCTTTGGTTTGTAGTAAACATGTACAGGTGTTTTGTTTTAATTTAGCTTGACAATCTCTTTTTAACTGGAATATTTTAACATTTACATTTAAAATAAGTGCTGATTTATCAATAGATTATGTCTAAATCAAAAGTACTAACTTTTATTTTTTTTTTTGGAGAGATTTTCACTGTAGAGCGCGTGCGCTCGCCAGACAGATAGAGAGAGACAGAGAGATAGAAAGCGAGCACCCCCCAGGGGGGATGGTCATGCCGCAATCCCTTCTCCTCCATTCTCCTCTCGGGATCTTGGGCATGCACGCACACGCGCCCGGCGTGAGTTTTAAGCCACCGGGTCTGGGACACGAACCACCGTCAACTACGTGGGAGTCCAGCGACATAGCCATTACACTAACTGCTGGTTCCCCTGTTCTCTCTGTTTGAGAAGCATTTTTTTATCTGTCTTTCTTTGGATTGATTTCCCATTGTTCTGTTTCATGTTTTTCTATTAGATCAGTGCTTATAAACTACAATGTAAATACTTGTTTAATCAAAGACTAATAATAGTACTTCCATTTTTCCTCTAGGAAATGTAAATAACTTCTAATTCTTAAACTCAGAAAATATCTAAGTTAAAATTTTGGCTTTATATTTACTTTTGTCTGATCAAAAGTCAGTTACTTCATATCACCAAATCCTGGCTTTCTCATAACATGAGAGGAACAATAGTATCTAGTTTAGAATGAGAGACTGAGACAGGATTGTTGTTCAAGAGATGAGTGGCAGGAGAGCCCTCGGGTAAAGGGGAGTGAGGAAGCTAGGATGGCAGAGGGAAAACAAGCTAGTGAGGATGCAGACTCTCCCAGAGACTAGCTTTAGTCTGTCTTTTCAAAGAAGTTAGTCAGTCCCTAGTCAACTCTGAGGGGGACAGTCTAGGAAGTTGTAGTCCTTCAGGCTGGTGGCGATTATCCCTAGGGTCCTCATCATTTGGGCACCCTTGATAGTAAGGGGGTCCTGTTTGGACATCACACAAATCTACTCCTCACTTCTACTTAGCCATGTTGTGGAGATAGCACAATGTTGTGCATAATGTACAATGACTGCAAAGGTCTACACAATGTCTGGGTCATAAGAAGCACTTTATAAGCAGTAGCTATTTTCTAAAGCACAAAGCATCAAACACACAGACAATTAAATAATCTGCTTATAGATATTGTATAACACTACCCCATAAGAAAATCTTACTGTGGATGTTGTCTCCTCATCAAATGCATATGTGTGAGTTACTGAGCATGCTTCATGTTGGGGTTCTAAAGGAGTAACTTTCAGGGGGCTTGTCCAACCTGAAAACAACAACAAAAAAACCCGTGTGTTTTAGGCTAAAAACACAATAAAAAATTCTCCTTACGTGAGAAATACTTTCTATTAAAATGCTAAACTGTGGTTTGTTAATTGACTTTCTTAATGGTTATTTAATAACTTTTCTGGATCTCTCAGCAGTGAGAACAGAATTGCTTTGGAATTCACATGGTAACAATCATAATAGTGCAGAATTGCTTGCTATTTATTACTTCCTATTGGAAGAAACCTGTTGGGTACTATAAATCTGTGTATATGCCTGTAGACATGCTGGGGATGGTGGTGACACGAAGAGAGTTTTGTAACTATCTAGATAATTAATAAATTGGAAGTGCTAAGAAACTAGCAAATGTACAGGCAGCCTTCAGATAGTAGTTACTATACCATAAATGGAAGCTGATAAGAATGCAAAGATGAAATAGAGGGTTCTTTGTTTTGATGTAGCCATGAGCAGATGAAAAATACAGACATATAAGTATGTAATTTCAATATTATATGATACTGCAGTAAGAGTTGAGCTGACAGTGTTGTGGGAGTGCATAGGAAGGACATCTAAACCAACGAGATGGTCAAGAGTTAGGGACATCCTCCTGAAAATGACATCAGATCTAATCTTGAGAATTGAATAGGACTCAGATTAAAAAAGGGAAGAGGAGAAGGTGTATGCATTCCTTCTGGAAGGAAGGACTGGGGAGAGAATTTTGTGGATCATTTTGATTATTCTTCCCTATTCTTAACTTTCTCCAGCTTCTCTCCATGCAGAAGTGGCAGAAACCATGGATCTCTACCACTCCAACACCTGGTGGCCTCTCTTTCTCCAAATATTTTCTCCTTATTACTTTGGTCTATGGTTGAGTGCTGAAGAGGAGCTATGGAAGAGCAGGTGCAGCCTCTGGCATCAGAACAAGCTTAGCATCTTTTACTGTATCATTTGGCCTTTTCATTTTCGTATGTTCAAGGATGTTATCATCTGGCTCAGCTATGGCAGTGCACACTCCTAAGACATGATGCTCTGATGACTGAGACCATGTGGAAGGTCTGGGTTGTATTTCTGGTCCAACCTAAGACGTCCTGGTTTGGATTTCTGGCCCATTCTAAAGGCTGGGCATTGTTGCAGCATGCACCAATAATCCCAGAAACTTAGAAGGCTTAGGTAGGAAGATTGCAAGTTCCAGGCTGTCTTGGGCAACATTGTGAGATGCTGTCCAAAGAACAGCTGGAATGCACATGTTTGACCTAGTTGGGAGGTTGAGGCAGGATGATCGTGACATGACCAGATCTGGTCTTTAAAAAAAACGTTAATCTCTTCATTTCTTGCCAGCCAGACAGACTTCCATACAGGAAATTGTCCCTAGGATTTTATTTTAAAGAGGTTTTACTAGTCCCGGATGAGGGCTGTGACCATCTAAGGGAGTTCTTACAGAGAAATCAAGGGTGCTGATGTCAGGAAGGGCTCATAAACTCTGACTTCAGGACTGTGGAACTATTTCAGCACAGATTGCTTCTCCTCAGCTCCAATTCTTACTGGGTCTCCAAAATTTATTTGTAATTACCTTTTCATTTAACTACAGTCTTGCAAACTAGCTTATAACCACCAACAGGTTTATTTATTTATGGAGAACAAATAAGGCTTGCTACTCAATTATTAAAGTGATACATAAACTCCCTTGTGCTAAAATAAGGCTATCCATATATCTAGAATAGATTATCTGTTGCACTACATCCTGTGTTAGTCACTTAAACTAATACTCTTTTTATTTTTTAGTTTTTGCTATAGGGTGTATGTGCTTGGCAGAGAGATGAGAGAGAGAGAGAGAGAGAGAGAGAGAGAGAGAGATATCACTCCCATGCTCCAGGGAGGGTAGCCATGTCAAAATCCCTTCTTTTCCAAACTCTTCTCAGGATTTTGGACCTGCACACAAATGTGCCTGGTGTGATTTTTTTTTTTTCAAGTTGCTGGGTCTAGGATTTGAACTGCACCACTAGTCATGTGGGATCAAGTCTCTGTACTACCTGCTGGTCCTAAATACCTTTTTTTTCCCTTAGGAAAAAAAAATCAAGTTTTGTTTTATGTTTATCAAAACTATTCTATCTTTTCCTTACAATCTGTAATTTAAAAGAGCATCTTGTTCATTATTTATAATTTTATGTTAATTTAACTGTTAAAATACTAAATCTTATATATATCCTCTTCTCTGTTTGATGATGTATAAAACATCTATGTTTTTTTCTTTACCTCCAAGTCTTGCTCTGATGGAAACATCTGGTACTGCCCTGGAATTCCATTTCCTGTCCTGTTGAAGTTCTTCTGATAGAATTTTTTGCCTTTTTATTGTTGTTTGAAATCCTGTGTCTGGTCTGGGTACTCGATGTTGAGGTTTCACATCACTGAAACTCACTAGGTTTGGTATGCGTTTGCCAATGCCAGGCTTTAAATCAGCATCACCACCAGCACTCATAAGCCCCGAACAGGAATCACCTAAAGGCACATCATCCCTGAGTGGAAATAATGGGTATTCTGACCCATATGGTGGGGGATATGGATAGTATAAATGATAGCCTGGCAAGACTGAAGGGGGATACGGATGAAATTTAAGAAAAGTAGTGTTGAATTTCTTTTCGAATCTGTTAGAGTTATGTCTGTCCTCAAATCCTTTCACAAAAGGCATGTTCATTTTTCTGAACAAATCACAGTAGTGTGGGTAATCTCTGTGTTCAACAGTCATTGCTCCTGGAAGGATGGACCTTCCAGGGATACTTATCTTTCCAGGTCTGTTCTCCACCTCCATGTTCATGGCTTTTCTCTTTAGAATTTTTGATGACTAAATTAAGCACTTCAGATGTCTTGTTTCTCTTTAACTACATAAACTATTATATTTCCAATAACTGAAGATTAGGATTGATCTGGCATAAAACTACAAATTCAGTTTTTTAAATGTTGGTAGAGTAGGTTTATTATAATTATCTTAGGTAAATTTTTTTTTCCTCCACCAAAAGTAAGAGCAGTAAAGTAATAGGGCAAAAGAAAAAAAGAAAGCAGGGCCTTTGTTGCTTGGCAACAGCTAGAATTCTAACTCTGAGCCATTCATTACGTACATCATAATTTAATTCTTAAGAAAAACAAAAAAAAAGGACTTGATAGTAATATTTTCATGATAATTTTCTCTCCAGTGCTCAGAAAAGTTGTGTTCACTTACATATTTTTAACTTTTCCTTAAGTTGATGTTCTAGAATATATGTTAAGTACTAAAAAGTAGCTAATCTAATGGCATTATATTTTTAAAAAGTACATATGTGACTACAATTAAGTATTTACCACACAGGTATAGTGACTAAATCATAAAACTTGCTATCTAAATAAATGTATATTTGAATATACTTTAAAACAAACATGTATTATAGTGAAGTTAAATAAATATACCTAACTTTCACAGAAAACAATTTACGAATTATAGTCAAAGTACGAGGTCATCTTTTACATGCCCTAAATTATGTTTACTTCACAGAATGCTATCATGATGTCCACAGTAATGAGTTTTGAACTAAATTTCAGCAGTTATTAGCCCATTACAAAATACAGCTCATTTAAATCATTAATATACTGGTTCACTTAAAAATTCTTCTCAATAAGATAATTTGGTTTTGCATAAAACTGCTATCACAGGAATTACAAATATTAGAATTCAAAGCTCAAAATTCATTCCATCTTAACTATAGAAGGCTGCAAAAAAGGCAACATTCTAGTTTTGAAGAGCTAAACTGATAATATGTAAATCAGACCAACTGTAAATCAGCAAGGAATATCTGTGGTTTAACCAGAATGTCTGTGCCCTATCTAAAGTCATTAGATTTCTGAGATATACTACTAAACAAGGGGAAGGTTGAATTAGGTAGTTAAGCTATCAGTTTAAAGTCCCTCATTCAGGAGCCAGCCGACCATGGTGGCTTCAAACTCATGGCAGGCATGTGTGCGAGCATGCCAAAATCACAAGAGGAGAATGGAAGAGAAGGGACTGCCACATGGCCATCCCCCAGGGCAGTGATTTCTCACTTTCTATCTCTCTCTGTGGTGAGAGCAAATGCCCCAAAGCAGAAATTTCTCTCTCTCTCTCTCAAAAAATGATTAAGTCCCTCATTCAAAAATTAATATATTCAGTGACTCTGTTTAGTATACTCAGGAGCACTAATTTCTTCATGTTAAATATGACAACTCCCTTATGAGGCATTTTGTTGTTGCACAGGCAACAAAATGCATTTTCACCAACTGCATAACATTTACTTCCATTGCAGCTTTGTTCTTATTTCCTTCCAGTGATAGGGAAGTAGAAGAATGATTTCTTTTGATTTCTATCAAACAAGTTTTGATTAAACTGTCTCTTTGGCTGAGGAAAATAATAACCTTCGTCGGTTTGCAATAGAAACGGAACTGTTACAAAAGTCAGATTAACAAGAGAAAACAAAAATAATTTTATTAAGGTGTATTTCACATATACATGGGGGTCACCCAGAATAGGAGTACTTCTCAGAGAGGTGGCTTTGAATTCCAGTTGATATGGCATCTTCAACAAAGAACAGTACATTTTTTAAAAGGTGACAAGATAATGGAATAACACTTCTCGTATCTTTAAGTAGCAGCTTTGGGGGTTGGGGAGAAGTCAAACAAATGCAGATAACCGTTATTTAGTAAAGTTTGTTCATTCCTCTGGAATCACCACCAGGCTGATCAGAGTCTAAGGCTATTTTCAAGGATTAACTGGTTCTTCCGGTAGGGAGAAGAAGCAGGGGAACTTGAGTCTTTGTAAATCTTTCTTGATTTTAAGTAGAGGGCAAAGAGCTCCCCTATATCTGCTTCTGTCTTCATTTTAACAATCCTGCGACAGACATATTTCGGTCTCCCACAATAGACAGGTAATTTATGTTTTTCTGAAAGATGGTCTTCCAGGCTGAATATTCCATGGATGTCAGCTACCTCTTCGGTAGTTTCCTCGGTTCTTCTACCAGGCTTCTCTGCGGAACTAAAGGGTTAAATTCCCACCAGTGTGCAAAGCATTTCTGTCCCAATTAAGTCCCACACATCTACAATGGTGCTAGTTTCTGACATGAATACATCCAAGTAATCCTCTGAGGGCTATACGTGTATTTACTCATAAATTCTCCTTATCTGTGGCTGAGATTCAACCTGCGTCCATCCCCCTCCCTCTCGCCATTCCCGCAATCCAACACCTGCCCACGGCCCCGGCGGAAGTGTCTGAGAGTCCACCCAGTCCGTCCTTCCGGTCCGCCGCCCGCCAACTTCCGGCGGCGGGTGGGCGCGCGGAGCGTAACGACCTTCTGCGCTGACGGTCGGCAGGTGGCGGCGGCGTGTGGATGGAGGCCTCCGCCCCCGGCCGGGCTTGGCGGGGCTGGCGGCGGACTCGGGTCCGGGCCGCGGGCTCCCGGCTCTCCCCGGCCGCCGTCCTCCTCCTTCTCTTCGCCTTCCTT
>NW_006198962.1:1475360-1497687 GCF_000334495.1 Tupaia belangeri chinensis
GGTGGGGAGGGAGGCCTCCGCCCCCGGCCGGGCTTGGCGGGGCTGGCGGCGGACTCGGGTCCGGGCCGCGGGCTCCCGTGTCCCCCGGGCCGCCGTCCTCCTCCTTCTCTTCGCTTTCCTTGCGCGGGCGCCCCCTTCAGGTGAGGGTCGGCGCCGTCCGGCTGGCGGCCTCGGCCTCGGCACCGCGGCTCCCTCCCGAGGATGGTCTTCTCCCGGGTCACGTGCACCCATGTATATAAAGAAACACTGGCCTCTCCCGTACCCGAGAGGAGGTTTATTTTTTTTATAGAAATTGTAGTAAGACGCTCTACATTTGCAAAGCGGGGCGAGGGGTGGGGGGATTACTCATGTATAGAAGAGGTCCCTAAAACACTTGCAGTTGAAGTTGAAAAATTAGACGCGGCTGGTCAATAAACTAATACAACTCCTGGGTCGTTGCCTGCTTTGTATCTCAGCGTGTGAACTCCGTAATGTGTTGCTCTTGCTCTTTCAGACTTTAAAAAGGAGCGGGCACCTGCTGCTTTGAAATAATCCGTGAGGGTGGCGCTCCATCTATAGGTCTTGGCTATAAAATGCAGGAAAGACTGGGATTTTTAAGTTTCGACATTTGAAATATATTCAGTCTTCTTCACTGTTTTAAAAATGCATCCAAGATAGTCATGAACACACAATGGAGGAAAAAAGTGAGCGTGTAACAGAACTGCTATTTAACTATTTGGTTCCATTATATTTTGTTCAAATTCTCAAGTTGTTAAATATAATTTCTCTCCCAGAATTCATAAATAAAAAGCACAATATAAATTTGTTAAATGCTAAAAATTGTTTAATAAAGAAGAATTTAAAAAGAAATTCTCAAACGTAGAAAGATTGTGGAGCAAGCCATGGCTTAGGGAGGAGAAAAGAAAGAAATAGAATTATTGAAGATAACAAAGTGTCTAAAGTCCAGGCATCGGGAATCCCAAGATAATTCTTTTTTAGTAGGAGATTAGCGCAGAGTCTTTAATTTTCCTATAGGGGAAGATACTTCTTGAATGATTCATGTCCATGTGCTGGGTAGGAAGGTATGTGTTTTCATTTTAAATTTTGCCAGGCCATTCTTTTGATCCATTAACAAGATGAGAGCTATGAGGGGCAAAGAAATAAGAGTAAGGAAAGGTCTGATATTTACATAGTAGTTTACAGTTTAGAGTAGGCCCTTTAATTACTCATTCTGCCAGACTGATAATAATATCTGGTCCCTTATTGTAGGTGAGAAAACTGAAGGTCCTAGAGTGTAAAGTAACTCCTAAAACTAGTTAAGTGGCAGAATTAGGATTTAAATCCGGGTCTTCTGTCTTTGAATATCATACTCTTTTTCTTTGCACTTTATTCTTTCTCTGTTCAGTGTTATTTGGAGCAGCCAGCAGGTGGTGTAGTGGTTAAGGCACTGGATTCCCACATGGTTGATGGTGGTTTGAGTCCCAGACCTGGCAGTTTGGGATTCTCACCAGGGACGTGAGCCCAAAATCCTGAGAGGAGAATGGAGGAGAAGGGTTTGTAGTGTGGCCATCCCTCTGGGGGGATGTGTGAGAAATGATCCTCCCCCCCCCCATCTCTCTAGCAAGTGCATACTCCCTTTGTCAAAAATCTGAAAAAGAAAAAAAATATGTATTTGTATATATAGTTCCTCCCTCCACACACTTCTTCACATTCTTGTTTCCATCACATTTGCTCATTCAACAATAACTGAAGAATATCAGAATATATTTTACAATTTCTATTTAACATTTATTATATGTAAGACATATAAAGCTTTGTATTGATTCTTGATATATAGATTTAAACACTGATTCTATTATGAATGGAGAGTACAATCAGATAAGGAAAATGATAATTGTATAGAAAGAACTTACATATAACGCAAATGTAGAAGGAATGCTATTAGAGAGGTGCTTGTCATGTACTATGGCAGGTGAGAAATAATAAGGCCAAATAGGTTTGAATGAGGAGGGACTTATGATTTAGGTCATGAATTGTGGATAATTTAAATTTTTGAAAAGGAGAGTATTCTAAGTGCACAGAGAAAAAGAAGTAAAGTATAATCGAAGTAGGTAGATTGACTACTTTAGCACATGTGAAGGGGAGATACCAGATGTAAGAGGAGATTGATTTATGGCTTTCTCCTGTTCCAAGATCATGTATACTTTGATACTGTACTATTTTAATATCTTGGGCTGTCCAATGATGCAATTAACTGATCATTTCTTTTTGTTTTTTGATAGTTGGATATTTGGTTCGATTACCAAGGGGTTTTCGCTTGACTCAAGACTCGGTGAAAATAATTGGATCATCAGGTTTTCCAGGTATTCATAAACAGATACTCAATAATTTTTTTTTAAAGTGCATTAGAGAGCAGGTGCATTTGTGGGAGAGAGCAAGGAAAATGAGAAAGCATCCTCCCCCTCCCCCCCAATAGGAATGGTCATGCTGCAATCCCTTTTCTATTTCTCTTTCTGATATTTTGGGCATGCTTGCACACTTTCCCAGCTTGTTTTTCAAGCCACTGGGTCTGGGATTTGAACCGTGTACATTTAGCCATGAGGGATTGAACTTTCTTATCGCCATGCCCCTGGCTGGCCCTAAATTATATTTAGTAATTTTAAGAAAGTTATTAGTGTTTTAATTTTATCAGTCTTGTCCAAATAGCTAATATTTTCCAATTATCCATATCTCTTAAGGCCCTTTTCCTTCTACAAAAATGGATTAAAGGTTGTTTCCATGTGGTTAGATTCATCCAGGTCTAACTATGTATGATATAATTGCTTAATTGTACAAAGAATAATTGTTTTTCAGAGTTATCTAAAGACAATACTGTTAAGATTTAGAGTATTTGTGCATCTTATTATGTGATAATTATCTATAATGTTAAACACATGCAATTCAAATATGCTAAACATTTCTCCAGATAAGATCTATATATTACAGAGATTTGGATTTAAGATTTTGCAGTTGTTTTGTCTTCCACATGAGGCATAACAACCAACTGCAACCATTTTAGCCAATTTTTTTTGAGGTAAATTCACATGCCATAAAATTCATACTATAAAGTGTATAATTCATCTGTTTTTAATGTATTGACAAGGTTGGGCAATCTTTAAAACTATCTGATTTCACACTTTTATTACCTAAAAAACAATATATCCATTAAGCAAAAAGTCTCTAACCCTGAAACCACTAATCTACTTTCTATCTGTATTGATTTGCCTATTTTGTATGTTCATATAAGTGAAATTATACATTATGTGGCCATTTGTTTTTGTCTTTCACTTAGTATAACCATTTTGTGGTTCATTCATGTTATAGAATGTACAAATAGTTCAGCACTTTTTTTATAGATGAATAATATTAAATTGTACATGAACATATGTTTTCACCTATCTTGGGTATATGCCAAGGATTATTACATGTGATAACTCTATATGTTTAACATTTTGAGACATTATTTAAAGAACTTGAACTATTTTACTATCATACCAGCAATTTATAAGGGTTCAGATTTCAACATCTGCACCAGTACTTGTTATGGTTCATCTTTTTGGATAGTCACCATCCTGCTGCATGTGAAGTGATATCTCCTTGTGGTTTTTGGTTTGCATTTTGTAATGTACCTCTTCTCATGGTTTTATGACCACGTGGATATCTCTTTTACAGAAAAGCCTATTGTCATCCTTTGCCCATTTTAAAATTGGGTTATTCTTCTGTTATTATATTTTAGAGTTCTTATATATTCTGGGAATTAGATTATTATCAGATATATGATTTGCAAGGATTTTCTCCCATTCTGTGGATTATGTTTTCAGTTTCTCAATGTGTCTTTTGAAGTACATATGTTTTAAACTTTGAAGAAGTCTCATTTCTATTTTTTCTTTGCTACTGGTGATTCAGATGTAGTATTTAAGAAAGTATTGTATAATTAATTGTCACAACATTTTACTCCTATTTTTAAAATAAGAATTTTACAGTATTTCCTCATACATTTAGGCCTTTGATCCAGTTTGAGTTAATTTCTACATGTGCTACAAAGTAAAGGTAACACTCTATCATATGAGTAGCCAGTTTTAGTACTATTTGTTGAAGAGACTGTTCTTTCTCTATTCAACTGAAAGGCAGTTGGCTGCAAATGGATAGGTTTTCTTGTTTTTGTCTCTATCCTTATGCTAGTATATTGCTTACTGTCTTGATTATTGCTCCTGTATAGTAAATTTTGAAAGGATTAACTGTGAGTCCTTCAAATTTGTTCTTTTCAAAATTGTTTTGGCTCCTCTGGGTCCTTTGCAATTCTATATTAAGCCTAAATTTAACTTGTCAATTTTGCAAAGAGGACTACTGAGATTTTAATAGGGACCACCTTAAATCCATAGATATTTTAAGAGGTATTGCCATCTTAACAAAATTAAATCTTCCATGAACTCAGTATTCTCAAACCTTGCTGCTGCTTTTTTGACTGTTTATTTAATATTCTAAATATTTTGTTTTCATTTTATCCATTTTTGTAGCATCTTAATCAGGAGTAGATTTCATGTCAATAAATCGCTTCACTCATCCGAAAGAAGCAACTCAAGTTTTATCATGAGATTGTAGCAGTTCAGTTACATCTTCACGCTGGGCGTGTATGCATGCATGCCCAAAATCTTAAGAGGAGAATGGAAGAGAAGGGACTGCAGTATGGCCACCCTCCCCAAGAGGGTGATTTCTCACTTTCCCTCTCTCTGCCTCCTCTTGGTGAGCACACACACACTCTAGGGGAAAAACCTGGAAAAAAAATAAGTTGAAATTACTCATGCCAACTCCATGGCCTGGTGGTTAAGGCAGCTGGATCTCACATGTTTAACTGCCTGGTTCAAGTGCCAGCTCTGGTGGCTTGAAAATCACTACAGGTATGTGTTTGTGCATACCTAAAATTCTGAGTGGAGAAGTAGAAGAGAAAGAGTTGCGCTGTGAGCACATCCTACTGGGGAGTCCTTTTCCTTTCTTGCTCTTTTCTCTCTGGTGAGTGCACATACTCTGTGTCAGATTGAAAAAAAAAAAAATAGGCGAGGGCCAGCCTGTCACCTGGTGGTTGAGGTACCTGGACTTCACATGGCCAACTGCATAGTTCTAGTCCTGAACCCAGTAGCTTGTGAAACACATTGAACACATGTGCATGCATCCAAAAATCCTGAAAAGAAGGAGAGATGGAGGAGAAGGGACTGCAGTGTGACCATGCCCCATGGAGGTACTTTCTTGCTTGCTTTCTCTCTCTCTTTCTCTCTTTCCGGTGAATTCATGTGCAAATTAAACAAACAAAAAAAAAGTGAAGATTTTAGCTTGATCTGTGGAAATTAAATAACATGATTTACCTAATTAGGAAAATACTGAAGAAATTTTTTAAAAATTGAAAAAACTAATTGAATACAAATGAAAATGATACTACAACATATTAAAAGTCATGGGATATAGTGAAGTCAATACTAAAAGAAAAATTTGTAGCAATAATTGGGCACACCAGAAAAAAACAGAGTGATGACATATAAACAACCTATCAGTACTTCTCAAAGAGCTGGAATCTACAGCTAGTCTGATGGAAATTCTGTTACATATAACTTCATACTTTTCTCTTACTGCTTTTAAAATTCTCTTCTTGTCTTTGGACATATTAATTATAATATGTCTCAATGAGGACCTCTTTGGTTTGAATCTGTGTAGAGATCTTTAAACATCTTCCATCTGGATGTCTGTATTGCTTCCTACACTTGGGGAGTTTTCAGCTCTTATTTTCTTCTTCTTTTTTTTCTTTGAGTATTTATTGTAATTTATGATTTACCTATAATCACTATACACCTTTGTAAGGCATAGTATGGTTTTTAAAAGTACGTATATCATATGTAATAAATCGAAGATATATACATATTCACCACTTTCAACATTTAGCATTACATTATTTGTACACATTCAAAATTTACTAGTTATTTTGAAAGTGTATACTGATTTAGCAATGATGTTCTTTACTGTGAAATACAGGTCTAAAGAAAAACAAGGTGGATAAGAATCATAAGACAGAAAATTTCATAAATTAATGAGGATAAGTGTTTGAAACAAAGATAATCTTAACATGGCCAGTGTAAGAAGAATTTGTAATTTCCGTGTAGAGGATTGTGGGAGATAAGAGTTTATAATCTGTAAAGATATGTGGTATTGATCATTGGTCTAGTTAGAGTTATGTGAAATTGTATGTAACAATAGTTCATTAAGAAGAAATAAAGAAAACTTTTACTCACTGAATTCTTGTAAGACCATAGTATTCTACTGTGCATTAAAAAAAATCCTCAAAAGAGCAAAACTGAAGACAATTGGAAAGAGACGTTTAAAAGAGAAGACATAGTAAAATCAGTGGTTTGGTGATTTACAGGCTTTACAAAGTTCTTGATTTTATTTTATGCATGTTTGAATTCATTCCAAAGACTAAGCTACTTGTAACATTTTGGATTTTTCTTCTGTTATCTAGTTTTACACACTCAGTAACAGTTTAAGAGGTTTTTATTTATTTATTTATTTTTGCCTTAGGGAGAGAGAGACAGAAACAGTGAGCAGGAAAATGAGAAATCACCGCTTGGGGGAATGACCATGCCACAATCCCTTCTCCTTTCCTCCTGGGATCTGGAGTATGCACACACATGTACCTGCTGTAATTTTCAAGCCACCGGGTCCAGGACTCAAACTGCAGTTGGCTATGTGGGAATCCAGCAACTAACATCTACACTGTCTGCTAGTCTCACTGAGTAATAGTTTTAACAATATATTAATGTAATATGACATTTGTTTAAAAAACTGCCTATCAAGTAATTGGTGAATTTATAGTTAAACCTATTTGTATGTAAAATAGTCGAATCTGAGTTTTTAAGCTATTTAGTTGGGGCATTTAATCCTCACATTCAGTGTTATTTTCAATATGTGTGGACTTATTGCTGCCCTGTGGCTATACCCTTTCTTTTCTTTCTTTCTGTGTTTTTTGTTTTTTTTTTTTTTTTAACTGATTGTTTTGTGTTCTCTTCTATTTATTTCTCTTCGGTTTTCATTTTCCTGATATGGTATTCCCTTAAGTGTTTCCTGAAGCACTGGTTTAATTTTGGTGAATTGAGCATTGGTTTGTCTGAGAATGACTTCTCCTTCCCATTTGAAAGGTAATCTTGCCAGGTATAGTACTCTTGGTTGAATTTTATTTTCTTTCAGAGTTTCAAATATGTCTTCTCATTCTTTCTTTGCATGCATTGTTTTATTTGAGAGGTCCAATACTATTCTAATGGAGTAACCTTTGTATGTAACTTGGTGTTTCTTTGGCCATTTTTAGAATATAATCTTTGTCTTGATTTTTATACGTTTGGTTATGATTTGCCTTGGAGAGGATCTTCTTATGTTGTATCTATTTGATGTCCTTCATTTCCTATATTTGTATGTCTATATACCTCTCTTATTTTGGAAATTTTTCAGTTAATATATCATGAAAGAGATTTTCTATGCCTTTACCCGTCTCTTTGCCTTATGGAATACATATTATGTGGCTATTCAGCCATTTAATGTTGTCTGGGGTTTCCTGTATGTTGCTCTGATTTTTAGTGACTCTTCTTATTTATTTATTTATTTATTTATTTTGGTTACTTGCATTGGATTAGATCAGAGGTTTTGTTTTCAAGGTCAGAGCTTCTTTTTTCTGCCTGATCTAATCTGCTGTCCATACATTCCAGAAAGATTTTGATTTCCTGGATTATGTTTTTTATCTCTAGAAGTTGTTTGATTATTTTTCAATGAGTTCATCTTCTTACAGAGTTCTTCCTTCAAGTTGTTTAAAGATTTTCTTATCTCCTGGAATTGATTGTTTTCTATTGCATCTCATTGAGGTTTTTGTTTTTGCTTTTTTTTTTTTTTGAGAAGTTTTTGCTATAGGGCTCATGCCTTCGCCAGAAGGACAGAGACAGAAAGTGAGAAATCACTCCCCAGGGGGTTGGCCACACCACAGTCCCTTCTCCTCCATTCTCTTAAGCAAGCACACATGTCTGGTTTGAGTTTAAGCCACCGGGTCCGGGACTTAAACTGTGTTCGACTACATGGGAGTTGAGTGACATAGCCATTATGCCAAATGCTGGTCCCATCTTCTCATTGACTTTTATTACAATGAATATTCTCAGATTCTCAGGTTTTCTTGTTTTTTTTTTTTTTTTTTTGGTCTGACTTTTCTGTGTTCTCTTGTGTTTTATCTATTGTTGGTGAGGAGTTATTGTTCCTTTGAGGGTGATTTTTGCCTAAGTCTTGGGACTCTGATTTCTAGTTATCAGGTGATAACTTCCTGCTTTTATGGAGTGTCTTTCTGTAGCTATGTGCTCATGTGTTTCCCTGTAGTTTAAGTTAGCTCTGTGATAGTTTCCCTCCTCTGCTGTGGATGGGAGTGTGGAATCTACAGTGGGAGTGTTGGATTTAGATTTTCAGAGGGTACTTTCTCTTCTTTTGCTGCTGGGGGGATTGTGGTGAGACAATTTCTCCAAAATCTCATTGTTTTCAGGTATTTGGTTACTGTGTATCCAAATCTCTCTTCTCCCAATGTGGCTGGAGATTGAGTCAGATAGGTAGGATATTGGGTGGTAGTCCATTTCACGGCTGTGTGTTGCACGGGCCACAGGCTGGAGTAGTCCCTCTTCTGTCCTTACAGACTGGGTGGTTGTCCCTTATGATGAGCTAAGGCCTCTGCTTCCCAGTTGCTGCTTCTGTCTCTGGTATGGTAGTAACTAGGTGATGGTCCTTGAAGACCATAGCAGCTCCTCTTCCCTCACTGCAGGCTGGGCAGGGGCCCCTGCTGGTGAGCTAAGGCCAGGCAGCATCTGCTTCCCTGTCATTCCTGGATGGGTGCATGGCAAAACTGAGTCAAGCACACATAGGGCAGGGGAGGCAGGAGGATTTTTTTCAAATGATTTCTCTACATCTGTGGAGATAATTATGTTGACTTTACCTTTTAATATGGTTCATTACATTGATTATTTCAATTTTGAACTGCTGTTGTGCATTCTTGAGAAAATTCTCAGTTGATTAAGAATATAATCTTTTATTATGCTGCTGTATTTGGTTACTAGTATTTTCAGTATTTTATATGTCTATTTTCTTAAGGGAAATTAGCCCATAATTTTCTCATGATGTCTTTGATCTTGGTTTTAGGATAACACTGTCATTACAGAACAACTTGTTCTGAGTTTGTTCCTTTGTAATTTTTTTCAAAGAGTTTGTGTAGGCTTGTTATTTCTACTTCAGTTTTTTGGTATAATTCACCAATGAATTTATCTGGTGCCACACTTTTCTTTGTGGGAAGTTTATTTGAATACTAATTCAATCACTTCACAGTTTTAGGTCTATTTAGACTTTCTGTTTCATTATGGCTTCTCATGAAAAATAAGCTGTTAATTGAAAATTGCTTGCATAAGATGATTCACTTTGTTCTTGCTGCACATCAAGATTCTTTATGGATTTTGACAGTTTGATTATGATATATCTGGACATGGATCTCTTTGAGTTCATAATTGGAGTTAATTAACCTTCTTAGATATATGCATTTATATTTTGCTCATGGTTTTTCATTAAATTTGGGAAGTTTTGCCATTATTTTATCAAACATTCTTTTTTCCCCTTTCTCTTCACTGTTCCTCAGGCTTTCAGTATGTATGTATATGTTGGTATGCTTATGGTTTCTCACATGTCTTTGAGTCATTTATTTTTGTTTTTCTGTTTTATTTGTTTATTTATTTCTCAGACTGGATAATCCCAAATTGACTTTTTTCAAGTTTGTGGATTGTTTTGCTTGCTTAATTTGCTGTTGATTCCTTCTAGTGAATTTTCATTTCAATTATCATGCTTCTTTTTAATGTGAAGACACAATCTTCTTATGTTATACTCTTCCTGTCTCAGCCTCCTGAGTAGGTAGTACTGCAGGCATGTATTTCTGCTGTACTTTGCTTTTTAGGTGGGAATCTAACCTGAGCCTCCCGTGTGACCTCGGTTTGCCAAGTAGAAGCATCAGCCAGTATGTACTACTGGGACTGGGCCTGTTATTGTACAATACTTCTTTTGTTTCTCCCAATTTGATAATTTCTTATTTACATCTAGTTGTACGTTTTTATGTTGTACAATATTGTTTTTCAAAGCATGCAAACAATATGTTATAATCAAATCAAGGATATTGCCATATACATTGTTTTCAACAAAGAACCTTACCTTCTTATCTCTGTTAAATTCTTTTCCTGAGTCCTTTCCATGTACCCCCCAACATCCATCTCACTCCCATGTAGTCTCTGGCTTCTACACTTATTCTTTCTTCTATTATGTCTTTGAATCTTTCAACTTCTTCTATAAAGTGACGTTTGGTGTATATTGAGTGGGTTTACACAGTTTTGGCTTTTATAGTCTGGCTTTTTTCACCTACTGATCTTGTTTGATGAAAGGAATACACAACACTATCATGGTGGAGAAGGACTCTGTGGTAAAATTTTCCCAAGCATTTTTTTCTGCTTAAGTTTTAGCTAACTCTCTCAAAACCCCCATTTTAAGATGCTTTTGTTATTTGCCCTTCCAGAAGGTTGAAAAGCAAAATGTGTTAAGTATCTCCCAAAGCTGTTACTATGACCTTTGCTCTTGAGCTATCTGCTTTTGATTTATGTGAATCACTTCTTTCTCTTGGTAGCTATTGCCTTGTGCTTTGTCTTTAGGATTGTACTGGTGAAACCATGTGTCATTTCCTGTTATAATTCTTGGAAGATGCTTCAGGATCTTGATCCCACTTAAAATTTCCTGGGCTGGCCTCATGGCACAGTGGTTAGGTAAGTGTGGCACAGAGGAAACCAGATTTCACATGGTCAGCCAGGGTGTGAGTCTCAGCCCTGGCCTCTTGAAAAACACTCTGGCTCATGCACCCAGGATCTGATGGGATGAGGAATTGAAGGAAGAAGGATTGTGACATAACTGGGCTTTGTTGGGATGTGCTTTCTCTCTCTCTTTCCTGCACATGTGGGTGTACAGTACTTCTTAATACAAAGTTTCTCTTTGGTTCTTCTTAAAAATTTCTATAACAATTGATATTTGCTGTTTGGAGAGAGAACATTCTCATACTTTCCTTTAATACGTGAAACATGGATTTCTTTGACCACAGGAAACTATCTAATACAAAAATCTTTGTTCAGTAAGTCCAACATTTGGTATTTCTTGGGTTCAGTTTCGATTGAATGCTTCTTTTGTTCACACACATGGCCATACTTTCTTGGCTTTCTGCATGTGTAGTATCTTTAGTCGAAAACTGGACATTTGTTTTAATATTATAACAGCAACTTTGGGAATAAGATTTTTTCATCTTTCCAGGGTATGATGTTGTACTTTGCTCTGATATAGTTTGTTTAGTGACTTTTTAGAACTAGTTCTATATATTTTATGTGTGTGTGTATGATTTTTTTAAATTTTATTTTGCTGCTAGATGATTCATGTATGAGTGTGTGTGTGTGTGTGTGTGTGTGTGTGTGTGTGTGTGAGAGAGAGAGAGAGAGAGAGAGAGAGAGAGACTCCTCCATTCATGGGACATGGACATGCCACAAACCTTTTTTCCTTCATTTCTTCATCCTGTCAGAAACTTGGGCAAGTGTTCTTATGCTCATCATGCTTTTTTAAGTCATTAGGGCAGGAATTTGAACTTCAGTTGGCATTGTGGAGTCCTTCTGCACTGCTCAACTGAAAGTTATGGGGCCCACTTGATATTATGTATTCTTTATCAGGTGTAGCCACTGAAGTCGCTACTCAGCTTAGTCTAGCTAATAATTGGACTGAGATGTCATTAAACATCTGGATCCAGTTAGTATCCTCCTTAAAGGATATGCATGTTGTAGCATGCCTTTACTTTTCTTTTTCTTTTCTTTCCTTTCCTTTTCTTTTTTATTTTTTCTTTTCTTTTCTTCTTTCCTTTTTTTTCCTTTCTTTTCTTTTCTCTTCTTTTTTTTTTTTTAAGAATTACTTATTTGTGGGTTGAGTCCTGGATTTGGTGGCTTTCTTTCTCACTTTCTCTCTCTCTCTCTCTCTCTCTCTCTGTTTCTGGCTAATGTCTATATCAAATTAAAAAATAATAATGATGATGATAAATAAAATTAAGGAAATATTCTTTAAAAAACTTTTTGAAAAGTTAAAAATAAATAAAAAAGATTTATTTATTAATTCAATTCCATTTGTTATTATTTTCAGAGATTTTGCAGTAGGGTGCATGCACTTGTCAGAGACACAGGGAGAGACAGAGATTCTCTTCTTGGAATTTTGGGCAAGCACACACATGTGCCCCACATGAGTTTCAAGCCATCATGTCCAGGACATGAACTATGGTCAGCAATCTGGGAGTCCAGCACCACAACCACTACGCCACGTGCTGGCCTCTGTTGTTATTATTTTTAACTTGATCAGAGAGAGAGAGAGAGAGAGAGAGAGATGGAAAGTGAGAAAGTGAGCTGCCAAGTCCAAGACTTAGAGAAAACTGCTTATCATTCACTGTATGCTGTACAGAACCTCAATTTTAGGCAGATATGAGAACTTAATACTTCTTGCTCCTTACTGAGCATGCAACACAGTCC
Organism: Tupaia belangeri chinensis; assembly: GCF_000334495.1. Lineage (NCBI taxonomy): Eukaryota > Metazoa > Chordata > Mammalia > Scandentia > Tupaiidae > Tupaia > Tupaia belangeri. The sequence continues at coordinate 1,488,014 of NW_006198962.1, forward strand.
TGGGCAAGCCCTTAGTATGCATTTGGCCTTATGTTTGCCCAGAACTGTTCTAAGTTCCTGTAGATATGCAATCTTTTCCTCATAAGCTTTTTGATAGCTTATTGTTCCCGTAACAGTTGTCCACTTTATCAGGGAGTCATATGGTTAAATGATGGCCTTTAATTGATTTTGATAAATAACCCTGGAGAAACTCCAGGCCAGGCCAAGTAAAGAGTCTTGTGAATGAAATCTTCTCCCAAACTACCAGATGATCAAATAAAGAGAGGTCTCTGGGAAGAAGGCTTTCAAAGCATTCTGGTCCTACCCACCTCCATAGTGACTGTCAGGCTTCTGGTTTTCACTGGGATGACAGACTGTTGGTTTTCAGGGCTACTGTACATCCAGGAAGGAGGATTGGATAGGTCAAGTTTAAATGCTACAAGTTCCTGCTCTTATTCCATGTATTATTTTCCTAGGGAAGCCGTAATGAATACCAGATCAGTGTGGTTTAGTCAACATACCTGCATTGCCTTAAAATTCTGGAGGTTAGAAGTTAACAATCAAGGTGTTAATTGGGTTAGTTCCGGGATCAACAGATAGAATAGTTATGTTGCTGGACTCCCACGTAGTTGACTGCGGTTCAAGTCCAAGACCTGGCAGCTTAAAACTCACGCCGGAGGACGTGTGTGTGTGTGTGTGTGTGTGCCCAAGATCCTGGGAGGAGAATGAAGGAGAAGGGATTGCAACATGGCTATTCCCCCTGTGGTGATTTCTAGTTTTCTGTCTCTCCAGCAAGCACACACACCCTACAGTAAAAAATTCTCAAATAAATAAATAATAGTTGTAGTGAAATATAAATTTCTAAAATGGACTTGATTAATTTACATAGTAGATTACTAACCAATTAAATTCATTTCATTAGAAGTCATAATTTGTTTTCCTATTCTCTCCCCTGCCAAAAAAAGGCTAGAAAACAAGAAAAGTACCAGGCTATAAAGGAAAAAAGTTTCACAAATTCTTTCAGATAAAATTTATAGAAAAAAATTGCTTAATTCATTCATATGATTATTATAACCTTAGTTATATACTGTAGTAATCATAAATATTAATGAGTACTAAATAAATACTTAATGATAAATGCTTGATACTGAAATGTACAAAGGACAAAGTATAAGAAAATTACATACAGTTGCATTTATTAGCATAGTTGTAAGGATTGTGAGAAAACACTTGCAGCTTGAACAACCGTTAAGCATAAAAGCATGATTAACTTGATTTATTCCAGGAAGGCAGTGTATTAATGTCAGTCATTTCATTAAAATATTTAAGAAGAGGCCAACTTTAGTGGCACCATGGTAATGCAGTACTTCGCAGTGCTTCTCATGCCTCTGCACACTCTGGGGGCACGTATCCTGTGATTCTGGCTGGGTGAGGGTAGGGCGTGGATCGTGGCATGAAGATCTTATTGGGGTGCCTCTCTTTCTCTTTCCCCTCCCACTTTCACATGGAAGACAAATTAAATAAATAATATAAAGATTTAAGAAAAATAACAATCACCTCAATCAGCATAGAAAAAATAGTAAAATTCAATACCAATTTATTATAAAGTTATCAAAAATAGAGGATAATTATTTTTATTTTTTTAATGAGAGAGGGAGGGAGCATTGGGAGCATTGAGTAAGAGAGGGAAAGAAAGTTTTTTGACAGGATATGCTATATTGTGATCATTTTCTGCTCCAGCCCCTCTGCTAGCTAGGATCACAGGCAAGTTCCACCATCTTTTTAGGTTGGGCCAAACAGTTCAGTGCTCTAGCCAGATAGGTTGGTACTCAACCCAAGAAATGAGCGTTTTTAACCTGTGGAAAGAAGTATTCTGAAAGTACACTCAATGGACATGCTACTTTATGGCGAATTTTAGAGGCTGTCTCTTTAAAGTTTAATTCTCCAAAGCAATTTTTATTTTACTGAATCATAAAAACCTTTGTCATTGGTGAATCATAAAGGGTTGGCATGCAGTTTCTGAAGTGTTGCTGGAATCTTTTCTGTAAGTTTACTTATGAGTAAACTCAAAAAAGTGGAACATTTACTATGTTTACTCATTTATCAGGGTTATTTCATTTTAAAGCTAAATGAGATAAAATGCTTAATATTTAAAAATCAAAGCTTGTATTTGTCAACTTTTAATCACTTTTTTTTTTTTTTTTTAGAGATATTTGTTTTAGGGCACTTGCACTTGCTGGGAAGACAGAGATAGAGAAAAAGTAAATGAGGGATCATACCCTGGAGGGATGGCCACGCTGCAATTTTTTCTCCATTCTCTCAGGATTTGGGGCCTGCATGTGCACACACCTGGAGTGTATTTCAGGCTGCTGGGTCTGGAACTCGAATCATGGTGGGCCATGTAGGAGTCCAGCACCGTAACTAGGACATCATACCTGCTTGTCCCACACATTGTCATTTTTATTCAGTATGTTGTGCTATATCATTGTAATTAATACCTTATTCCTCTGAACAGTTTACTTACAAGCTCTGTTCAGGTTTGGTGTCTTTGTAAAACAGATATTTAGATATAAAACCATCTTAATACTTTATAATAGAAGTAATATTCTGAGACTAATAGGTTAATGTATGTGAGTGGTGAATAAAAATAATTAACACATTGTGTTCAAATTGAGGATACACATGTGCACAGTTATACACGCACACACATGAATACTCAACACACTCCTATACACATAAAAGATGCATTTTGTGTGTGTGTGTGTGTGTGTGTGTGTGTGTGTGTATTTTTAGCTTGCCAGAGAGTGCCTGCCCTCATCAGGGAGAAACAGATCAAGGAGGAACGTGAGAATACATCTCCCTCTCCCCTGGGACGTGGTCACACCATAGTCCTTTTTCAGTTCCTCTCTCCTTTTGGATTTTGGCCATGGGGTTGTATATTTCTGAAAGTTACATAAAATGTCTCAAAATTTAGTTCAAATCATAATGTAATAAGAGCAATAATCCAAATAAATAATGCTTGTCACATGGGCTGACCCTGTGGCCTAGGGGCTAAGGGAACTGGATCCCATAGGGCCTGGCCACTTGAAAAGCACAATGGGCACCTATGCATAAATAACCTGTATCCTGAGAAGATGAAGAAATGGAGGGAAAGGAATTGTGATCTAACCATGCCCTATTGGGCAGTGCTTTCTCTTTTATCCTCTCTCTTTCTGTGATCAATGCGTATGCGCTCTGCCAAATAATAAATAAATAAATGAATAGCTCATAATGCAAACTATAAAACATAAGACATTACAGAAAAAAGTAATAACATATTATTGGGACATTTTAATATTGTATTTTCAGTGAAAGTATATGTCATGCTCCATCAGAAGAGCCCACATATATTATGTGTGACGAGACGACTGCGAAACGCTGAACTCATAGACCCATCATTCCAATGGCATGGACCAAGAGGAAAAATTATTTCAGGTTGGCTTTTATTTCAGTTATCATAATTAAATAAGTATGTCTGAAATGTACACAGTACAAAAAGAATATTTTTCTCTCACATACATTTTTACATCTCTTTTTTATGGATTCCTTTTGGAGTTAGATCTAGCAATGTAGATGGTGTTAACATTTCTCCTAGCTCTTAATTTTATATGGAGACATATTAAAACATGAACCGTTTGTACAATTCTCAAGGCATCTGTATTCCAAAAAATTACTTTCTTTAACATAGAAATTATTGTTTGTGTAGCTAATTGACTAATTTGATTGGCATTTTCTGAATTCAATGTTTTATTATTTTGAAATGCATTTCTTTCATTTAAAATTTTTAATTTGATAAAAGCTGTATTTTTACAGTAAAGATTGAAGCACATAATATTTTTTGTATACCCCCAGAGCAAGTTTTTCATTATTACTGTACTTGCCATGTCTTCCTTTCTTTTTAAACCCTTATTGATATTTTGAGCTCTTGCAAATAATTGATATTTTGTGCTTGTGAATAAAAACGTACAGCTTTATTTATTATCTTGGATGAAAGAAAAGTAGGTTAATACCAAGATTTTATAGGGAAGTATTCACAGGAGATAATTATTTTGTAATATGTTTTAATTCGTATTTTGTGTAGATGAGGTATCTCAGTTGCACATTTGTAGACTATTTATGTTGATTCTACAATTGCTTAATCTGTAAGGAGCTCATCTACTCTTTAGATCAGGCTGTGATTCTTTAAAGTCCCATTCATCATTCATTAGTGGATGACTGGCTGATGCCTCATGCTAGATTTTGTGGGAGACAGCAAGATCAGATGTAGACCCTGCCTCACTATAGTAACGTAGTCAGAGCGATGTGCCCTGTGCCAGTACTGGAAATATAACCAGATTTTATTTTTATTGTTCTCTAATAACAGCATACAATGCAACACAAACATGTATTTTAAATGTATTTTACATTTAATATTAAAATTCTATAAATTGAAAATAAAAATATTTAAGTATTTAATTTTTCTATTGTTGCTTGTTGTTCCTTTGATTTAGAATTGAAATATGAAATTTTTTCTAATATGCCATGCCAGGTATTATTTACATTGCAAAGGACAGTAAAGAATTGAATTATCATTTAAGTAGGATCAATATTTTAGTTTACTCATTTTCTTAATGGAAAAATAGATATTTACAAATGTAATGATGTCCAGGTAAGGATGCAGTTGTAGTGATACAATAGTTTTTACATTTATAAAAACTACTCAGGGAATTCTGAAGTTCATGAAGAAATAGACTTTATGATAGAAATATATTCTAAATTTATATCACATTTTTCACTTTTATCCAGGATATAGAAATGAGAGTTTGCAAGGAATAATTGTTTATGTAAATTAATTTATTCTCCTGCAGTGTCTGAAGTAGAGCTTTACATATAGTAGAAACTCAAATATTATTGAACTAATTATTTGTGAAAATTTTATCACTAAGAACATTCATCTTTTGTCTTATTTTAGAGAAATATTTCAACTTAAAATTTATAAGCAATAATTCATTTACTTCAAATAGAAAAGGCAGACAACTATTTCCTGAGATAATATTTTTAATTCGAATGAATAGAAAAATTATTGACTAAGCAAATTTTAATGCCTAAGAATTTTTCTAATACAAAACTGCAGTTAGGAATTTTCAGAATAAAAACTTAAGTACTTCGTGGTTTATAGCTTTTGAGACACTCTAACATTCATTGTTCTTGTTATGTAGAACAATCCTGTGAGACAGGCTAGGAACTGGACTTCTGAAAATCCAAGTGGTCCCCAAAGGTTAGACAGTTTGTGAACGGGAAAGGTAGTTCTTTTTTTTTTTTTTTTTTTGGAGAGGTTTTTTTCTATAGGGCTCATGGGCTAGCCAGAAAGACAGAGAGAGACAGAAAGCAAGAAATCACCCCCCATGCAGATGGCCACGCCACAATCTCTTCTCTTCCATTTTCCTCTCAGGATCTTGGGCATGCATGCACACGCACCTGGTGTGAGTTTAAGTCACCGGGTCTGGGATTTAAACCACAGTCGACTACATGGGAGTCCAGCGACGTAGCCATTACACTAACTGCTGGTCCCAAGAAAGGTAGTTCTTAAACCCAGGTCTTAATGCCTCTACAACAGATTTACTTTCTATTTCACTACATACTTTGCTCCCAGTGTCACACTTAGGTAATGAAGCAAACTGAAGTGGAAAACAGAGCTTACATCCTTTCTAACTCTCTACATGGCTGTCTGTAATTGTATGACCTTGGCTTAGTTATGTGATCTACTCTTCTGTTTTTTTTTTTTTCCCTTCAGCAACCCTGAAAGTTATAACTCACTTTTGCTTATATCATGTGTAGTTATAAGAAATAAAATTTTTAGTGATTATATTCTGATAACCTTTGTTCTGGTTATACTGTTTGTTTCACTGACAGTTTGTGAGCCTACTGAGCCCATGATGCATCTTTAAAAATTGTATAATTATTCTATAGTGTGTGTGTATATATGTATTTATACCATGTATATACGTATATAGACACCATTTAAAGTGTAGGTATATATTTTGTATAGATGTGTATATATATATATAACATGTATTATACACATGTATATGCATATAAACAATATACATGTACGTTGTAATACATATATTTAATATAATATATGGTAGTATATATATGCATGGTATTCTTAGTAGTGTCCAGTTCAATGCAAAGGGAAGATTAGGAGCACATTATGTACGTGTTGTCTATCTCTTACCACTCAGGCAACCATACAATGATGAATTCTGGTGAGGGAGAGGCTGGCACTAAGCTCAGCCTGGCACCCCTGCCAGCTGGCTACAGAAGTAATGACTAGCTAAGCCTCTTTCAGTGGCTGTGTAGTTAAATTTAGATGGTTTTACTCTGCTTTGAAATGTTTGAGTATCTTATCTGTCTCAATGTAAGCAACTAATAACTGTATCTGATTTCTTTATTAGAAAACAACACTGCACAAGTAACATCCACAGGAAGCCTTATATTCCAGAACTTTGAGGAGACCATGAGTGGAGTTTATACGTGTTTCCTCGAGTATAAACCCACTGTGGAAGAAATTGTTAAAAATCTTCAACTAAAATATATTGTGTATGGTAAGAAGTGAATTAATTGTGGGTTTACCAGTTTTTAATGTTTTAAAATATATAAATATTTTAACATGTTTGTACTATAGAGATTTTGTTATTTTTAATGTCTTCTAGTTAAAAATACTGCTTACTATATTTTTCAGAGTACTTTGTGAAGGGTTAGTAGTGAGGATGCAAAATGATTAAGAGGGCAAAGTCTTTCTTCAGGGTAATGTTGACATATTCACAGATACATTTAAGTCTGTGAATGAAAACAGGGCATGTAGAAATCATATTTTCTGATTATCATGATGACATTCCAGTTGGTACTGGTTTTAACCTCTGAATATCATGAATGCTGTTATATGGCCATTCTCCAGACAAGTATACTCAGCATCATAGTAAATCCCATTAAAATTTTTTTTTTATTATTTTTTAGATTTTTACTAACTTATTTTATTTCAAGTTCTTTTATACATTCAATCATGTCATTTAGTTTGCAAAGTGAATATTACAATATGTTTACATTTCTCCCCAGTCCAGTTGATAATACTATAAGGTTATCTTCAACAGATAATACCCCATTTCTTTGTTCCGTTAATACCTTGCCTCTCGATTTTTCTCCTTAGTGTCCTTCCTTAGACTCTATTTGTTCACCCATGCTCTTCCTACACTGTATCTGGTATTCACAACCATTTATTGGGTTTCTATATCCTTTAGTCAATAGAGTACGGAAACTAAGTATATACTAAGTGGGGACATACAGTGTCTCTCCTTCATAGTCTGGCTTGCTTCACTCAGCAGTAAATCTTCCATATCCATCCACTTTCTGTCATAAGCCAGGGTTGTCTTTTTTTTTTTTTTTTTTTTTAAGGCTGAGTATGTTCCATAGAGTATATGTGCCACAGTTTTTCAATCCATTCATCTGTTTGTGGGCATTTGGGTTGGTTCCGTGTCTTAGCAATTGTGAATAATGCCGCAAGAAATATTGATATGCAAGTATTTTTCCAATTAAGAATTCTTCTGTCCTTTGGGTAGATATTAAGCAGTGGAATTGTGGGTTATGTGGAAGTTCTATTTGTAGATTTTTGAGGAATCTCCAAATTGTTCTCCACAGTGGCTAGACAAATTTACATTCCCACCAGCAGTGTAAGAGAGTTCCCCTTTCACCACACCCCTGCCAGCACGTATAGTTTTGTTTTTTTAATCTTAGTCATTCTGACTGGGGTTAGGTGATATCTCGCTGTTTTGATCTGCATTTCTCTTGCAATGAGGGATGTTGAGCATTTTTTCATATGCCTTTTGGCTATTTGTATGTCATCCTTAGAGAGTGTTTTTTTCAACTCATTCTCCCATCTTTTAATAGGGTTGATCTTTTTTTTTTTTTTTGAACAGCTGCTTGAGGTCCCTGTGTATTCTGGTTATCATTCCCTTATCTGATGCATAGTTTACAAAAATATTTTCCCAGTCCGAGGACTGTCAATTCGTACTAATTACTGTGTCTTTTGCCATGCAAAAACTTCTTAGTCTGATGTAATCCTACTTGTCTATTTGGAGATTATTGACTGTACTTTGGGGGTCTTCCTTAAGAAGTCTTTCTCTACCCCATGTCTCCCAGAGTTTCCCCAGTGTTCTCCAAGAGCAGTTTTATAGTTTGAGGTCATAGATTTAGATCTTTGATCCACCATGAGTTATTTTTTGTCAGTGATGACAGGTAGGGATTCAGATTCATCTTTCTGCAGGTGGATATCCAGTTTTCCCAGCACCATTTGCTGAAGAGGTTTTCTTTTTCCCACTGAATGGACTGGTACCCTTTGTCAAAAATCAGTTGGCTTTATGTTTGGGAGATTATTTCTAGGGACTCAGTTCTGTTCCATTGGTTCACCTATCTGTTTTTGTGCCAGTACCTTTTTTTGTTTGTTTGTTTACCCCAGTTTTGTAGTATATTTTTGGATCAGGGAGTGAGATACCTCTTCTCATTGCTTTGGCAATATGAGGTCTTTTATGATTCCAGACAAATTTTATGATTGTCTTTTCTAAATCTGTGAAGAATGTGACTGGTACTTTGATTGAGATGGCATTAAATATGTAAATTAATTTGGGAAAAATTGCCATTTTGATTATATTAATTCTTCCAATCCAGGAACATGGGATGTCCTTCCACTTTTTTGTGTCATTTTCAATTTCTTTTTTTAGCGTCTTGTAGTTTTCCTTGTGGAGGTCTTTAATCTCTTTGGTTAGATTTATTCCTAGGTATCTTATACTTTTTGGGGCTATGGTAAATGGAATTACTTTTTTCAGTTCTATCTCAGTCTGCCTGTTGTTCGTATATAGAAATGCTATAGATTTCTGTGTGTTGATTTTGTATCTTGCAACTTTACTGTATTTATGTATTATTTCCAGGAATTTTTTCATGGATACCATTGGGTCTTCTATGTATGCAATCATGTCATGTGCAAATAGAGTTTCACCTCTTCTTTTCCTATTTGAATGCCTTTTTTTTTTCTTTCTCTTTTCTGATTGCATTGATGAGGACTTTGAGTACTATATTGAAAAGGAGTGGAGAAAGTGAGCATCCTTGTCTTGTACCTGTTTTTAGTGGAAAAGCTTTCAGCTTTTCTCCATTCAGGGTGATGTTCACTATGGGTTTTTCATAGATAGCTTTTATTGTGTTAAGAAATGACACTTCTGTGCTGATATTGCTGAGAGTCTTGATCATGAAGGGATGTGGTATCTTATCAAATGATTTCTCTGCATCAGTCGATATGATCATATGGTTTTTATCTTTTTTCCTATGAATACAGTGTATTACACGTATGGTTTTGCATATGTTGAACCAACCTTGCATTCCTGGAATAAATCCTACCTGATCATGTTCTGTAATCTTTTTTATAAGTTATTGTATATGATTTGCTAGTATCTTGTTGAGAATCTTTGTATCTATATTCGTCAGAGATATTGGTCTACAGTTTTCCTTCCTTGTCCTGTCCTTATGTGTTTTAAGGATAAGGGTGATAGAGGCTTTATAGAGTGAATTAGGGAGGGAGTCACCCTTTTGGATCTTTAGAAATAACTTGAGCAGAATGGGGGTTAACT
>NW_006198962.1:1497753-1509590 GCF_000334495.1 Tupaia belangeri chinensis
ATGTCTGTTATTATATTGCCTGTTTCACTGCAGATTTGATTTACTTGGTTCCTTTTTCTTTTCTTAATTAATCTCACTAGTGGTGTATTGTGCTGGAATCCGTGCTCCAGCAGGGGTGGGTGCACAGGAAGGCAACATGGGTGAACAAAATCAGGCCAAGACCTCAATGCCCCTTATCATGTCCTCAGCTGGCTACAGCCAGAGTAAACTCAGGACTGCAGCCCTGATGGCCAGTAGTCATGCGTATTTATTATAGAAGGAGTTTTACAGGAGTAGGATGGGTGAGGGGAAGTAAGTGAAAGATTTTACTCCAAAAGGTAAAGCATTCAAAGTATAGGAACAATAATCATAAAACATGACGTCTGTTTTGTTTAGGTATAAACACTCATAATTCTTAGAAAGAGGAAGTCCATTTTTCAGGTGCATTCTCTTCTTAGATCTTCTTGGCCTAATTTTGTTCACCCGAGTCGCCTTCCTATGTACCCACCCCAGCTGGAGCATGGCTTCTGGTAGCCTACCAGAGTTCAAATCCTGAATCTGGTGACTTACTTCCTCACTTCCTCTCTCTCTCACTCTCACCCTCTGTCTCTCTCTGGTCAAACTAAAAAATGAATGAATAAATAAAATAAAATAAGTAATTGTTAAAAAAACAAACAAACAAAAAATACACATCATCAAACATGTGGGATCCAGCTGTCTTAACCACCAGGCCATGGAGCCAGTCCTAATGTCAGTGTCTTATTAAATGCCTAATCATATCACTTCCCACATAAAATTATTCTAATTATTCCAGAAAGACCAGCCAGGATTTTTGTGACCATTATAATCGTCTTCCCTTGTCTTGAGATTAAAGGTGACTCATGGTCTTTGGGGTAACAGCACCTCGTGGATGAGTCCCTGAGCCCCTCCCAGCTACTGAGATTGTTTTGCCAATTTAGTAGCTTTAACCTAAACCTTCCTAATGCTTATCTATGTAATCCCCAGTAGGAGAAGTGAATGTAGCTTTCTTTATTGACATTTTCCAGGAGGGTGGGGTGAATCTAATGGGAGTAATTCCCATTCACAGCCACCGCCTTTCGCAGCTGCCATCTTAGTGGATCCGCATTCCTTCAAGACTATTATAAAAGTTATAGTAAGGCAGGGGGTGCCTTTATGGGGTACCGGGGTATGGCAGTAAGGCCCATGGCAGAGAGATTGAATGCAGGCCAGTACAGCAACACAATAGACGATCAGAACTCAAAAAACTGTTGACTTTGCAAACAGTTCTCCTCAGCCGAGTCCTTGCTCTTAGGCATGAGGGGCAGTTCTTTCATACTCAGCTTGTGTTAACTGCATGGTCTCAGCAGTATTGATTTTGTTTATCTTTCAAAGAAACAGATTTTACTTTCATTTATTTTCTGTGTAGTTAATTTATTTTGTATTTCATTTATTCCTGATTGTATCTTTATTATTTCATTTCTCCTGGAGTTTTTTGGATTTTGTTGCTGTTGCTTTTTCAGTTCTCTCAGGCACAATGTTAGGTGATCTATTTGCCTTCTTTCCGTCTTCTTATGCTTACTAATTGCTATAAATTTCCCTCTTATGACTGCTTTAGCAGTGTTGCAAAGATTATGGAAATTTGTGTCCTCATTATCATTGGCTTCCATAAATCTTTTGATTTCAGTCTTTATTTCTTCAGTAGTTGTAGAGTCATTCAAGAGTAAGTTATTTTGTTTTCATGTATTTGAGTATTTTTGAGGATTTCTCTTGAAATTAAACTCAAGTTTAGTTCCATCATGGTTGGAGAAGATGCTGGATATAGTTTCTATGCCTTTGAATCTGTAGAGGTTTGCCTTGTGTCCTATCATGTGGTCTGTCTTCAAAATGGTTCCATGTGAGGGTGAGAAAAAAGTGTATCTCGTGGTTTTTGGGTGGAAAGTTCTACAGATGTCTGTTAAATCCATTTGATTTATGGTATCGTTCAGATCCTTTATCTCTTTACCTATTTTTTGTCTAGATGATCTGTCCAAAGCGGATAGAGGGATGTTGAGTTCTCCAGCAATTAGTGTGTTGCAGTCTATCTCCCCTTTTAGATCTAACAGTCTTTTCTTCACATATTTGAGTACGCTTGTGTTAGGTTCATAGGTATTTATAAGCGTTATATATTCTTGATCGATTAACACTTTTACTGCAATATAGTTGCCCTTCTTTGTCTCTTCGAACAGTTTTTGTTTTAAAGCCTATTTTGTCAGAAATTTATTGTGACTCCAGCTCTTTTTTTGTTCTCATTTGCATAGAAAACCTTTTTCCAACCCTTCCCTTTCATTCTACGTATGTCTTTATCCATGAGGTGGGTTTCCTGTAGGCAACAGATAGAGGGTTTCTGGGTTTTTTTTTTTTATTTTTTTTATTTTTATATCCATTCACCCAGTCCATGTCTCTTGATTGGAGAATTTAATCCACTAACATTGAACGTTATTAGTGATGTACTGGACCTGTCCTGACGTTTAAATTGGCCATTGACTTATTTGTCTTTTATTCTTTATTTCTGCCTGTTCATTCTTTAGTTTTCCTGGAATAGTACTTTCATCAGGGTTTCTTGAAGAGCTGCTCTAGTGTCGGCAAATTGTTTCAGTTTTTGTTTGTCTGAGAAGATTTTAATCTTTTTTCCCATATGAAAGGATAATCTTTCAGGATATAATAATCTTGGTTGAAATTGTTTTTCTCTTAACACTTTCAATACGTCTTCCCATTCTTTCCTTGCTGGCGTTGTTTCCATTGAGAGGTCCGGTGCTAGCCTGATGGGGTGACCTTTGTAAGTCACTTGTCGTTTCTCTCTTGCCAGTTTTAGTATCTTGTCTTTATCTGTGGTCTTTGCCAATCTGGCTGAGATGTGCCTTGGGGAAGATCTTGGCTTGATTCTATTTGGGGTCCTTCGTATTTCTTGGGTCTGGATGTTTGAGTGCCTCTCTAGACTTGGGAAAATTTCTTCCAGGATTTCATGGAATAGATTTTCCATGTCCTTATTAGTTTCTTCACATTCTGGGATACCAATTATTCAGATGTTAGGGCATTTAATGAAATCTAGTATTTCTCATATATTATCCTCGTGTTTTTTTATTTTTTCTTTTTGGTGATTTACTTTTGGTCACAGGTTTTATCTTCTACGTCAGAGATTCGATCTTCAGCATGGTCTAATAGACTTTTAATAGTTTCAAAATTTTTTTGATTTCCTGTATTACAGATTTCATCTCTAATAGTTCAATTTGATTCTTTCTTAGCATGCCCATTTCTTCTTTCATATCGTGGAAGGACTTTCTAATCTCCTGTAGTTCATCGTCTCTTTTCTATTCCAACTCATAGAATTTGTTCACCATGAATGTTCTTAATTCTTTATCTGACATTTTGGTAACTACCTCTGTTGTTTTGAGAAATGGAAGGGAATTACTGTGTTCCTTTGTTGGAGAAATATTTTCTGACTTATTCAGTCCTGAGGCTCTTCTTCTACTTCTAGCCATTGGGAGATGTACTCTCCTTGGAATACCTTTTAGAAGAATGTTTCTTCAACTAGGAGCAAGTGTGTCTCCCTTTTGCTGTGGACCGATGTGTGGAGAAGTCTCTCCTCTGTTGTGTTTAGTAGTGTGGTCTGAGGAGGAATATTCTATTCAGGTATCCAGAGAACAGTATCTTTTTTTTTTTTTGGAGAGGTTTTTTCGCTATAGGGCATGTGCACTCGCCAGACAGAGAGAGACATAGAGACAGAAAGCGAGAAATCACCCCCCGGGGGGATGTTCACGCTGCAATCCCTTCTCCTCCGTTCTCCTCTCGGGATCTTGGGCACGCACGCACACGCGCCCGGTGTGAGTTTTAAGCCACCGGGTCCAGGATGCAAACCGCGGTCGACTACATGGGAGTCCCGCGACATAGTCATTACGCTAACTGTTGGTTCCCAAGAACAGTATCTTTTTTTTTGTCAGGTGGTTCAGTAAAAGGGAGGATCCCAGGGAGTCTTACAATACTAGAGTATTTCAGAACTGTGATTCTAGACCTATCTAGTTCCTCCAGGAGGTTGGAGGAAGAGGAAGAGAGGACAATATAAGAGGGAAGAAAGTAAGAAGGAGAATAAAGAAAATTTTGCCAAGAGTCTGGAGATGGAAGTGGGATCTGCTGTAGAGCTGTGGGCGGTCCTGTGTGATAAGGAGAAGTGTGATATTAACAAATGAAAGAAGAATAGAAGGAAAAAAAAAAGCCTACCATGGTGACAGAGATAGAGTCGCTGGGGTTGGGGGACCTGGAGCTAGCTGGGGTAGGGGGACCTGCCTCAGTGTCCATTAGGGCAGGGATCTCAATCCCATTTAGTTTGATCTGTTAACACTTGAAATTGGGAGAGTTGAGTTGCTTTGGAGTGGCCAGGAAAACAACCTAAACAAAGGTTGCTTGCAGGCCAGTAGGTGATATGGGAGGTTAAGGCACTGGAACCCACATGGCTGCTGAGCATTTTGAGTCCTGGACCCAGTGACTTGAAAGTCATGTTGGGCAGGTGTGTATGTATGCCCAGAAATCCCAAGAAAAGAAGGAGGGAGAAGGAATTGCGCATGGCCATCCTTACTAGGGGGTAAATTTTTACTTTTGCTTTCTCTCTCTTTCTCTAGTGAGCATGCTCTCCTAAGAGTATAGTCACGTAAACCAACAAATGTAAAAGTACCTCAAATAAGTGCTGGTTTTTAAGTAAAGAAAATGAGGGCTAACAGTTACGAAGTGTTTAGTATGTACCAGGGAATGTTGAGTTTTTGTATGTAATTATTACATCACCAACAAAAGATGTATTTGTATAGTGTTACTTATGCAAGGCATTGTTCTAAGTACATTACTTATTTTCAACTAAGTTTATTATCACAACAGGTCTGTAAAGTAGGTATTGCTGTTTTCAGCCTTGTCAAGATGGGGACATTGATGCAAAGAGTAGTTAAGTGACTTGCTTTAAGGATGGTGTTGACTGTGGGTTTCAGATAGATGCCCTTTATTAGGTTCAGAAAATTTCCATTCCACATTTGCTAATTGTTTTATTGTGAAAGCATGTTAGATGTTGTCAAATAATATTTTTCTGCCTCAGTTGAGCTAAACATGGGGTTTTCTTTTTGTATTTTGTTACTATAGTATGTTACATTAATTTTCAAATGTTGGACAAAACTTGCATTCCTGGGATTAGTTCTACTTGTTCATAGTATACAATTTTTTCAATAGTCTGCTAGATTTGGTTTGCTAGTATTGTATTGATAATTTTTATATCTGTATCCAGAAGAAATATTGTTTTATAGTTTTCTTTTCTTGTGATTTCCTTGCTTGGTTTGGCTATCAGGGTAATACTGTCTTTATAAAATGAATTGAGATCTGTTCACTCCACTTCTAATTTTGAAAGAGTTTGTGAAGACATTTCGTTAATACATTTTTAAATGTTTGGTAGAATTGATCAGTGGAAGATATCTGGTTTATGATTATTTTCCATGGATAGTTTTCTCTTGTTACTATTTCCACCTTTTTGCTTGTTAGAGGTTTGTTCAGATTATCTATTTCTCTTGAGTCAGTTTCAGTAGTTTGTAATTTTTAGTAGTTTGTCTATTTTATCTAAATTATCAAATTTATTGTTTATGTTAGTAGTATTCTGGAGCCAGCAGAGGCATAGTAGTTACATTGCTAGACTCACACATGGCTGACCGTGGTTCCAGTCCTGGACCAACTGTTGGCTTGAAAGTCATGCCAGGCACGTGTCTGTGCATGCCCAAGATCCTGGGAGAAGAATGAAGAATAAAAGATTTTGGTGTGGCCATCCACTTGGGGGTGTGATTTCTCACTTCCCCTCTTACTGTTCAGTCTGTCTCTCTTTCTCTGACAAGCACACATGCCCTAAGGCAAAAATCTGTACAAAAAAATAAATTAATTAAAAAATAGAATTTTATTATTATTTATTTTATTTCTTTAAAGTAAGTAGGGTGTCTCCTATTTCATTTTTGATTGTACAGATTTAATCTCTTTTTTTTCCTTGGTAAATCTATCTAAAGATTGATTAATTTTATTAATTTTGGAAAAAACTAGGTTTGATTTCATTGATTGTATTTTTTAAAAAATCTTTGTAACATTTATTTTTGGTTCTATTTTTTAATTTTCTTTCTTTTTCTTTATGTTTAGTTTTCTTTTTCTCTTCCATTCCACTGAGCTCTCCCATATAAGCTTCAGCACGCACAGCCTATCAGTTCTAATTTCATTGCAATATGATCAGAGAAAATATTTTGTATTATTACAGTTTTATTAATATCAGGGTTTCTGGCTTACATTATGTTCTATCTTAGACAGTATTTCCATGTGTACTTGAGAAGAATGTATATTCTGCTGTTGTTGGGAGAAGGGTTCCTTATATATGTTTGTGAGGTCTGCTTGGCTTATACTGTTGTTCAAGTTTTCTGCTTACTTGTTTATCTTCTGCCTAGTTGTTTTATCTAGTATCTATTATTTTAAGTAGAGTGATAAAGTCTTCAATTAACAATGTTGAATTGTCTATCTCTTCTTTCATTTCTGTCAGCTTTTGCTTTTTGCATTTTGGCGTTTTAGTGATAGATGTATGTTTGTAATGGTCCTGTCTTCCTAATTTATTGTTAGCATACCTTTCTTTTTAAATCATAGTTTGCTTTAGCTTTTTTTTTAAACATATTTATGATGGATACTTGGAAGTATTTATTTATTTATTTATTTATTTATTTATTTATTTATTTATTTATTTAGGAGAGGTTTTTGCTATAGGGAACATGTGCTCGCCAGACAGACAGAGAGAGACAGAGAGACAGAAAGCGAGAAATCACCCCCCCAGGGGGGATGGCCACGCATGCGCAGGTGCCCGGCATGAGTTTTAAGTCACAGGGTCCCTGACATGAACTGCAGTCGACTACATGGGAGTCCAGCGACATAGCCATTACGCTAACTGCTGGTTCCAGTCTTTATTTTTTTAAATTCACATGGTCTCTCAGTATGAGTCATATTATCCTGTGTCCTTGCATGTCACCCATTTTTGTCAGAAGGTAAATACTTTAGATAATAATATTATATCCATCTGAATACAGGTTTCTTTCCAGTAGTAGGCTTGTTTTAATGATTGGATTATCTAGAAAGTCATGATGGATTTTTGCATAGAAAAACATAGGAAAATACGACATGACTTTCCTGACAACCTAATAGTCCTTGGTTATTTGTTTAACAACTGGTGGGATCGTTCCAGTGAAGTTCATTCCCTCCCGCTGTAGTGTGAAGCCTCTAGTGTTTGTTCCTGGAAGGTGCAGACTGGATGTACCCACAGTAATTTTTTTACAGCTCTTTCTTTTTTCCTGATCACACTTAGCTGATTAACCTATTGCGCTGTGACATAAACTATTCTGATGTAATTACATTTAGGTTCCTTGAAGGGCAGTTCTCCTGATCAGTGCTTGAGATTTGTTCTGACCCCAAAGTTGCACCTCCCAGCTTGCTCTTACATTTCTCTCTGGCCAGCCTATAACCTATAACTCCAGGGAATCAATCAATCTTTTCCATTGAGCTTGTTCACACTTTCTTGCAAGTGAGTTCAGTTTCTTTAACAAAATTCAGAGCTTTCTGTTTTGCAACTTGCTTCTTCTCCCTGGACAAATTCTCTGACCCACAGTTCTGGAGCTGGGGTACAGGGAGTTAAAACAGTGGTGGTTTTTTAATGAATAGTACCCTGTATTAGGGGCTGAACACTTATTGGAGGAGTAGCTGTAGTCCAGGTCTTCTTGCCTTGTAGGTCCTGGTGGTGAACCCTCACATCATGGGCTGGGATAAGGGTAGTTGGGGTCCTGGTATTCTCAGTGTCCCTAAACTCAATTAAGTATCAGAGAACCTCCACAATTATCTAAAAAGGCAATAAAAACTCTTTCTTTCCAACTACATATCTGAATGAAGAAACGTTTTCTCGCTATTCTCCAAATGAACAGATTGAATCAAATTGCAGAAACAAGTACAGGAGATCTTTAAAAATTTAATGAAAAATGTGGATTATGAGAAACTGTGTATAGATTTCAAAGTGCTTTTGTACCAAAAATATTTATTTCTAACTTTTTATAACATGTCTGAACAAGATCTAGTTTGAGGCACTGAGAAGGATAAGACATCAGTTTGAAAAGAGCTTTCAGACCAACATGAATGCTGCTAAAATTGAAGTAAGAACAAACATCAAATTTATGTGAAGTTTGGGTGGAAGAAAAGCGAGATCACTGATGCTATATGAAAAATTATGGGGACAATGTCCCAAAGAAATCAACAGCTTACAGATTGTAAGTCATTTTAAGAAGGAAGGAGACAAGGTTGAAGATGGTGTCCGTGTAACAGGCTGTCCACACCTATTTTGAGAGGAAAATTAATCTTGTTCATACCCTAATTCAAGAAAAGTGATAACTAACAGCAGAAACAATAACCAACACCATAGACATCTCAGTTGGTTCAGCTCACACAATTCTGATGGAAAAATTAAAATAGTGCAAATTTTCTGCTTCAAGGGTGCCAAAACTGTTGAGCTCAGATTAGCTACAGACAAGATTAGGGCTTCCAATGGACATTTTAAATAAGTGAGATAAAGATCCTGAGGCATTCTTTCAGAGAATTTTTTTTTTTTTTTTGGAGAGGTTTTCGCTATAGGGCCCGTGCGCTCGCCAGACAAACAGAGAGAGACATAGAGACAGAAAGCGAGAAATCACCCCCCAGGGGGGATGGTCACGCTGCAATCCCTTCTCCTCTATTCTCCTCTTGGGATCTTGGGCACGCACGCACACGTGCCTGGTGTGAATTTTAAGCCACCGGGTCTGAGACGCGAACCGCGGTCGACTATGTGGGAGTCCAGTGACATAGCCATTACACTAACTGCTGGTTCCCTCTTTCAGAGAATTTTAACAGGAGATGACACTTGGCTTTACCAGTATGACCCCAAAGACAAGGCACAATTAAGTGAGAGTTTGAAATGGTCCAGTCAAAGCAAGAGCAGACTGGTTAAGAGCAAAGGTCATGGCAATACTTGTTTTGGGATGCTCAGAGCATTTTGCTTCCTGGCTGACTTTCTGAATGATAACATTTGCTGATGAAGAGACTTATAGCAGAAAAGCTATAGCCAGAAAAATGCCCAGGAAATCTTCACCAGAAAGTACTTCATCCCAAGTGTGCTTACTCGTTAATCTCATCAAAGACAATTTTGTGAGAATTTAATGGGAAATCATTAGGCATCCACCTTGCAGTACTGATTTGGCTACTTCTGATTTCTTTTTGTCTCTAGTTTTTTTTTTTTTTTTTTTTTAATAGAACACCCATTTTTCTTAATATTGTAAACTGACTGAACTGACATGGTTAAATTACCCTCAGTTTTTAGGACTGCACTAATTGGTGTATTCACTTACAGAAGTGTTCTGAGCTAGATGGAGCTTATGTTGACATATAAAACTTGTATTTTAAATTATTGTCTTTTATTACATGTTTTCATGAACTTTGTGATATCCACTCAGATAAGGCTATAACTACCTGACTTTTATTAAGCCAGACATTAAAAAATGCAAAATATAAAATAATACATCTTAATTATTTTTTGGAAAAAAGTTATTCTTCCTAAAATAATTTTTATGTTGCTATTTAATTGGTATATTTTTATTTTTAAACAAATAAATAAAGATTTTTTAGTGCCTTAGATACACATATCCATATAAAAGTTCTTTTTTGTGATTCTCAATAATTGTTAAAAATATAGAGAGATCCTAAGAATAAAATGTTTACAGGTACTATACATTTTAATAACTGTTGTCTGGGCAAGCCAGTGGCCTGATGGTTAAGGTGGCTGGATCCCAAATGGCTAACTGTGTGATTGGAGTCCTTGACTTGGTGGCTTGAGAGACACACATGGCATGTGTGTGTTCCTTCCCAAAATGAAGAAAAAATGGAGCAGAAGGGATTGTGGTGTGACCATTCCTAGTGGTAGGAGCAGAAAATATTGTGATGTGACCATTCCTTGTGATGGGAGCAGAAGGGATTGTGGTGTGACCATTCCTTGTGGGGGGTGCTTTTTTCTTTTCTTCTCTTTATCTCTTGTCTCTCCCCAAGAAGTGCACGTGCCCTCTGGCAAAACAAAACAGCAAAATGTCTTCTTAGAGTCTTTATCTAATTATAATATATACCTTCTCTGTTGACCTTTTTGTGTCATTTTTTATCCTTCGCAATTTTTAGGGTCACATATATATTTTTTTCTTTCAAAGCATATTTATTTGTTTCTTTTGATGTTTGTCATGGGACACATGTACTCTCAGGAGAGAGACAGAGAGAAAGTGAGAGATCTCCACTCTCCAGGGGGATGGCTGTACTACAGTTCCCTCTCCATTCTCCTGTCAGGATTTTGGGCACACACATACACATGTGTCTGGTGTGATTTTCAAACCACTGGTTCTGGGGCTTGAACCTCTGGTGGACATTTGGGAGTCCAGTGCCTCAGCCACCATGCCACTTGTGCTGATGCCTAAAATCTGATTTTTTTTTATTTTTGCAAATTAATATAGATGACTGCAGTTTTGTTGATTCCCTTCAAGGGCTTAAGGGCCTCAAGCATATATATAGCTATACTCATGGCTAAGGCAAAATAATTTACAACAGGACCAGCCTGGGTTAAATGCATAGGCAGGGACTTCAAAAATCCAGTATTTTTTTTGCCATGGGTCTCATAAACCTGTTCCTTTTTCTGATCATGAAAATTCACTAACATGGGAACCAACAGTTAGCGTAATGGCTATGTCGCTGGACTCTCAAGTAGTTGACTGCGGTTCGTGTCCTGAACCCGGTTGCTTAAAACTCACGCTGAGCGCATGTGTGTTCGTGCCCAAGATCCCAAGAGAAGAATGGAGGAGAAGGGATTGCGGCATGACCATCCCCCCTGGAGGGTGATTTCTCGCTTTCTGTCTCTATGTCTCTCTCTCTCTCTGTCTGGCAAGCGCACATTCCCTATAGTGAAAAAACCTCTCCAAAAAAAAAAAAAAATTCACTAACATGTGCCATGTTTCTCCCCATTAATCCAATAGACTCAACACTCCAAGGGTTTATTAAGAATTGGTCAGATAGGTACCCTCAGCCCAGCAACTACAAAAATTCTAGATTTCAGAAGACAGATACTCAGTGCTTCAGGCAGGTAAAACTATTTTATCATGAAGATTTTATCTAAGAAGGGAATAGGGAAAGCCAATCCTTCAAGTGGCTTCTAGCTACTATGTTTTAAACTCATTAATACATATAAAATGAATCAGAATTGTGTGTGTTTGTGTATATTTCTACTGGAGAGTCAGAAGAGAATACTTCTAAATTCAGAGTTTAGAGAGCGTTTGGAGGAATACAGTGTTAGAGAACTTTGGAAGGATATTTCAGCTTGTATTCAGCTTTCTTTTTATCTCAAATAATAGCTTGATGTGGACTAGATTAATGGGAGAAAAGTTGCTCTTAAGTTCACAGGCCAGAGTTACTTGCTTTGTGCCTGATGATGCTGTGAGCCCAGCTCCTGTTTCCAGCTCTGCAGTTTTTCCATGATAGTTATATATATTGCATATCTTTGATATTGTAAGTCATAATATGGGTAAGTTGTATGTATTATCTACATGTACATTTATTATATGTTGATGATCAAGTAAAAACATGATAGATTAGTAAAATTTGTGTCTAGATATGACACTGTTTTCAATACTGACTTTGTTTGATGGACCTTTTTGGTGTGGTGACATATACCCTTCTTCTGGTTCCATTCCGATGTGTCCTGTGATTAACATCTTTTCTGTTTACTCTTT
>NW_006198962.1:1509602-1522489 GCF_000334495.1 Tupaia belangeri chinensis
CTCTTTAATTTTGATACTAGCTATATGGAATCTCTTCCTTATCTTATTTTGTACTCAACCATTTTAATTTGTTTATTATTTTTCTCTATGCTGTCTGTATTCTATAGGTATATAATTGTATAATTAGATTTTTAGTCCTATTTGTGTTTATTATTTCAATATTTTTATATTTTAACATCTTTTATGAACACAATTCAGTATTACCAATTATTTATCTTCTGCAGCAGCTTTATGATAGTTTATGGATAAATATTATATCTTTACTATTTAGTTTTTTTTTTTTTTAGGTTTTTGCCATAGAGTGTGTGTGCTTGCTGGAGAAAGAGAGAGAGAGAGAGAGTTACGGAGAGAGAGAGAGAGAGAGAAAGAAAGGGAAAGTGAGAAATCACCTCCTGGGAGGATGATCATGCCATAGTCCCTTTTCTTCCATTCTCCTCTCAGGACTTTGGGCATACATGCACATGTATTCAGCATGATTCTCAAGCCACCAAGTTTGGGACTTGAACGAAGGACGACCATGTGGGAATTCAGCACCTTAACCACCATGGCATCTGCTGGCCTCTTCCATTTAGAATATTAAAAACTTAATTTAGGGAACCAGCAGTTAGCGTAATGGCTATATCGCTGGACTCCCACGTAGTCGACCGTGGTTCGCGTCCTGGACCCGGTGGCTTAAAACTCACGCCGGGCGCATGTGCGTGCATGCCCAAGATCCCGAGAGGAGAATAGAGGAGAAGGGATTGTGGCGTGACCATCCCCCCTGGGGGATGATTTCTTGCTTTCTGTCTCTCTGTCTGTCTGTCTCTCTCTGGCGAGCACACATGCCCTATAGCAAAAATCTCTCCAAAAAAAACATAATAATTTAATCCTTTCTACATTTACTTGTTTTTAGACCTCTTTTCCTTTTTTATTTTTTTAAAAGAATTATTTTATTGAACTTTGTTTATTTACTTTCATTTAACCAGTGAGGGACAGAGTGGGGGTGGGGGAGAAAGCAAGCTGCCAGGTCCAGGACTCAAACCATGGTCAGCCACGTGGGGAGTCCAGTGCCACACCACCTGCCAGCCACCCCCCCCCTTTTTTAATTTTTCACTTCTATTTAATGATCTAGGATTTTCCCAAAGTTGGGATGGGACAATCTGTGGTTTTCATTCCAAAAAAATCCTGCTCATAAATGAGATTGGTAGAGGTTTTCTCAGCCATTAGAAGTTGCCGGGTTCCTATCCTGAATGCAAAAATTGACAGTCACTAAATATATTAGCTAAATTTTAGCTTAAATGAGTATAAAAAGGGCAACATTTACTCTGATGTCAGGAGCTCAGAATTTAAGCAGGACCATGTAGGGAAGTCCCCCTTTTGTTGACAGAAGTGGCAATACAACTTCCTGCATTGGGAGTTGAACTTCTATGATTTTTGGTATTGTGTGGAGTTCTTTTAATTTGTGTATTTCTTGTGTTATTTTAGTGAGATTTTTCAGTGGGCAAGAAAAATATGTTACCACTTGGCATAATGGCTATGTTGCTGGACTCCCATGCAGCCTACCACGGTTCGAATCCCAGACCTGGTGGCTTAAACTCATGCCAGGTGCGCATACGTGCATGCCCAAGATGCGAAGAGGAGAATGGAGGAGAAGGGATTGTGGTGTGGCCATCCCCCCGGCGGGTGATTTCTCGTCTTCTCTCTCCATCTCTCTCTTTCTGGCGAACGCACCTGACTTATAGTAAAAACCTCTCAAAAAAACAAAAAAACATGAATTTTCAGTTATATATGTTGTACACAATAAAACTAAATGTAGGTTTATTTGAAGCCTACTTTAAAAACTATTGGCAATAATGTGACTTTAATTTATTTGAAGATGAATATTAAACTTAGAGAAGTGTCATACCTGAGTTTGAACAGCATGGTATAGTGGTTAAGAACACAAGGTTTGAGACTAGGCCCACTAGTTTACATGTTAGTTTTTTTGTTTTTTTCCTGGATTTTGCCATAAGGCATGTGCACTTGCTGCAAAGAGTGGCAGCGAGAGGGAAAGTGAGAAATCACCCTCTAGGGGGGAAGCCATGCCACAATCTCTTATCCTCCATTCTTCTCTCAGAGTTCTGGGCACATATGCACATGTGCCTAGTGTGATATGCTGCCAGGTCCAGGACTTGAACAGTGGTTGGCCATGTGGATTGGCCATGTATGTGAGTCCAGTGCCTTAACTACCATGTCATCTGCTAGCCCCTCTATGTTAATTTGGATGGCATAGGCATACGGCATGTGCCATAATCTTTATCTCCCTCATTTTTTTTCATTGTATATAAAAATAATACCAATCTTAAATGATGCTAAGAGATTTAGATAAGTCACTGTTAGGAAAGTGCCTAGAGTAATTGGCACTTAGTGACTACTAGATAAGTGTTTTTTTTTTTTTATAATAACTTTAAATGTTTACTTAAAAAATATATATATCTGCATATGAAGGCAGGTACTTTTAATTTATCCCAAATAATGATTTGCGATATATACTTAAATTGAATAACCACATCTGTATCTGTCTTTAATATTTTGCAGCTTATCGTGAACCTCATTATTATTACCAGTTCACAGCTCGATATCATGCAGCTCCCTGCAATAGTATTTATAATATTTCCTTTGAGAAGAAACTTCTTCAGATTTTAAGCAAATTGGTTCTTGACCTTTCATGTGAAATTTCCTTACTTAAATCTGAATGTCATCGTGTTAAAATGCAAAAAGCTGGTTTACAGAATGAATTGTTCTTTACATTTTCAGGTAAGCATATACAATAATTCTCTAAGGAAAAACAAACTGAAAACACATATATAATTTTAAAGACATGTGAATTAACAGCTTATTGAAAAGTGAATTAAGACAAAGTGTTTCAAAGGGAAGCACAATATTGGAATACCAAGCACTGCTTTTGATATCGCTGTGTTATTTGAAAGACAGTTTGAATTAGTCATAAATGTATTGGGCTGTCAAACCTAGAATAACACCTGGCATTTTGTAAGCTACTAGTAATCATTTGTTAAGTAAATGAGTGAATTCATTCAGGAATGTGGTTATCATCTCAGTTACCATGGTCATCACCACGGCTCTTCTCATTCACTTTGCAGTGTGATTGTCATGCTTGCCTTGATCACTTTGTGTAGCCAGGCAGTACGAATTTAGTCAAATGGCACACATTGTATTATGTAGGTAAAGTTGGAGTATTGAATGAATATGAATTTATTTATGCATACCTATATATTATAAAAGTTGAAATAATTCCTGAGAGCAGTAGGTGATATGGTGGTTAAGTCTCTGGACTCACACATTGGCAACCATGGTTCAAGTCCTGGACCCTGAAGCTTGAAACATACCTGGAGTGTGCATGCGTGCCCAAAATCCTGAGAGGAGATTGGAGAAGAAGGTATTGTGGTATGGCTGTGCTCCCTAGGAGGAGATTTCTCACTTTCCCTGTCCCTGTCTCTCTCTCTCTCCAACATACACTATGGCAAAAACTTTTTTGAAAAAAGTTGAAATAATTTGGCTTAGGATTTTTGCTAAAAAGAGTGATATAGTATTTGAAAAACTGCTTGATTTTCTGTATCTGAAGAGATATATTAGACAAATGATGTTTCATTTTTCAAAAGCCAATTTAAATATTGTTACGCAGTATGTTAAACCCATGATAAAATATAATACATTTTCTCAGTTTCATCTCTAGATACTGAAAAAGGATCCAAGCCATGTATAGACCATGATTGTGAATCTTCCAGAAGACTATCTAAGGTATGTTATATGAGATTAGAAAAAAGTATCAGAAAGTTTAATGAACATGCTCAGTGTGTAAGTAAGCATACTGACTGTTTATAAAATACATCTAGTCCCCACAGTTAGGAATTTCAATAATAAAATAAGAAATTGATAAAATCGATATTTTCATAAAATACTTTCAAACTTACCTTTTTATACTTGATCATATGAAGAAAAATGTTTTGTCCACATTCATTTGTCCTTATTTGCCTTGACTAATTAATTTATAATTATTATCCAGGTAAAATTCTGTCTAAGTTATTATCCACCCTAAATAAGAAGATATTTGAACTAATTCTGCTCTTGGCAGGCTGAGGCCACATGGGAGGGCTGTGTTCAATTCCTGGCCCACCCTAAGAAGTTGGGTGCAGTAGTGTGTACACACAGTCCTCGCTTCTAGGGAGCCTGACGTGAAAAGATCACAGACTCTTGGCCAGTGTAGGCAACAAAGACACTGTCTAGAAGAGCTGGCAGAGCAGTAGTAGCTGTAGTCCTAGCTACTCAGGAGACTGAGGCAGAAGATTGGGACGTAGACCTGTCTAAAAACAAAACACCACGCACACAGACATAGCCACACAGAGAAAATGTGCTTTAACTCTTAGCAGCAATTTTACTTCATTCTCTTTTTTCCACTACACTTAACATATTATTCATACTTAATTAATGTATGAAAGTATTTTCCTGTTTCTAATTATACTCTACAGACTGAAAACCCTCTTTAAAAACTAATATTTTTAAATATGTGAAATATAGTTATATAATTATGATGGCTGTAAAAATTTTCCTATTAAAGGTAAAGGTATTGCATATCAAGGACAATATCCATTACTTTTGTCCAGTGAAATTGACAGGGGTATTATTTCTTCATTTCTATCCACTGAGCCTCCGGAAGTAAGTCACCAGTCTGCATATTATTTTATATTTCCGTATAAAAATGGGACCAGCAGGCAGCATGGTGGTTAAGGCTCTGATCTCACATGACCAACTCTGCAGTTCAAGTCTCAGACTTAGCAACTTGAAAAGCTAGACAGACATGTGTGTGCATGTACCCAAAATTCCAAGAGGAGAAGAAGGAGAAAGGATTGTGGTATGGCCATGCTCCCTGGGTGTGATTTCTCACATTCCTTCTCTCTTTGCGTCTGTCTGTCTCTCTAGCAAGTACACATGTCCTGTGGTACAAATCTTAAAAATAAAATAAAATTTACCATAGTGGCTTCCTATGTTCACTGGGATAGATTTTCTTGTTGTTGTTAACTTTTGTAATGGGATTTTTTTTTGAGGGGGGAATACAAAGCAGAAAGCAGTTATCTCATATTTTTCCTCTTGTTTCTTAATCCACAAGTGCTGTATTAATCATTATTCACTTATTTCATAGCACATTTTTTATCTTCTACCAGTCTTTAAACTTTTAAATAGTCACAGACATTGAGCTAGTATTGTTTCTTTGGTGATGCTGTAGGAACACTTGTTGAAACATAGGGATCAGGAGTAGCCTGAGCAATTTGACCCATTTTGTTATTTTTCCTGATGGTGGTCTTGTAGTGATACCCATTTGTAACTTTCTTATGTCTTTTATAAAACTGAGAGTCACCTTTATCTCCACACTTTAAATAGAAACTCAGGAATAAATAAAAAAAAAATTAAACAATCAAGATTTGAGTAAGATAGATCTGAACTTTAACTGAACTTATTTGTTCCTTAGAAATATTACCTGATTTTTATTAGGTTCCTCTATAAATATTCTGCTGTGTAATATGTCCATGGGAACTTTTTAGTTTTTAAAACCATATGGTTAATCTTTATCCTGAAATGTAAAATAGTTTATTTAGTTTGCTCTAGAAAATAAAAATTGACAACTGCTTTTCTGGCTTGATGATAATATGTAACCAGCATAATACATGGAATAATAATCAAAAGAATTCAGAAACTCCAGGCGGAACTATATTCATAGAAGCACTCCAGGACCCTTGTTTACAAATCTGAAAAATTATTTAACATACCTGCCTTATTGTTAGTTTCATTCCCCTGTATTCTAGGACTGTTTCATCTTGTATTAGCTTTTGATATATTGCTCAATCTAGTCATTTGATTTTAGGAAGATCTATTGGGTTGTTGAAAAAATCATGACACATTTTTACAACAGATGGTGCTAGTTCATTTTTGGAATTACTAGAGTCATTTGTATCCAGTTATTACTATGTCATTTGAGAGCTGACAGTTCTAGCTTCATTCTAATAAAAAATTAAGTGATTTGATTGAGTTTTGAAGGTTTTACAACAAATTGAAGATGCAAGACCAAACTGTGCCTTTTCACCATATTTTACTGTTTTACTTCTGTAAAGGAAAGAACATGCTTCTAGCTTGTGAAAAGTTATATAAAGTTTGGGGTAACATGCTCTACAAGAACATCAGTGCCAATGATGGTTAATGAAATTCCAGGCTGCTGATTTTGATTTCAGTGATGCTCCTAGGTTAGGGAGGCCCACCCAGGTTGATAACAAAATAAAAGCATATTGATGGAATCAAACTCACAATATGCGAAACAGGAGATTCCAGAAACATTGAACGTCCATCATTCAAATGTTCACAACCACCTAAAGAAGCTGGGATATGTAAGAAAGCTCTATTTGAGTTCCTTATAAACTCGAATATTTGACGGTGCACATAAATATCTGCAATGTGCTCATTAAATGTGAGGAAAACGATCCTTTTACAAAGTGACTGAAGTGGATTGTTTACAACAATGTGGTGCACCAACACTCTTGATCCTGATGTGATGATTCACCTCAAATGACATTGAAAGCAGACATTCCTCTGAGGAAGGTTATCCTCTCAGCGTAGTGGGATTTTAAAGGTTTCTTGTTTTTTGAGCTCCTACCAGACAACCATACAATCATTTTGAATGTGTACTGCTGGCAATTGGATAGTTTGAACAAATCCATCACGAATCATCTAAAACTTGATTGTAAAGGAACTGTGTTCTATCATGACAATGTGAGACCACACACAAGTTTGATGATCCGTGGAATTTGGATGGGATGTGTAGCCACATTCACCATACTCGCCTATCTTTGCGCCATGAGACTTTCTCTTGTTTTGCTATCTCAAAAACTCCTTGCAAGGTATAACATTCAGTTCAGGTGAGGCTGTAGATCAGCACTTCATTCTTTTACGAAAACTGACAAGTTCTTATATGAATGAGGAATTATGAAGCTCATTGAAGGATGGCAAAAAGTTATCAAACAAAATGGGCAAGATACGGATCTTTTTTCTTTTTTTGGAGACTTTTTGCCATAGGGTGCATGCACTCACCAGAAAGACAGAGAGAGACAGAGAGATAGAAAGCGAGAAATCACCCCCCAGGGGGGATGGCCACGCCGCAATCTCTTCTCCTCCATTCTCCTCTCGGGATCTTGGGCACACACGCCCAGGTGCCTGGCATGAGTTTAAGCCACCAGGACCAGGACGCGAACCGCAGTCGACTACTTGGGAGTCCAACGACATAGCCATTACACTAACTGCCGGTCCCCTGACCTTTTTTCTTTATATAAATAAATGACCTTTGAAGAACATAGAGGGACCAGCACATGGAGTGGCGGTTACGTTGCTGGACTCCCATATGGCTGACCTTGGCTGGAGTCCCTGACCTGATGGCTTGGAACTCATACCAGGCACATGTGTGTGCTGCCCAAGATCCTGGGAGGAGAATGGAGGAGAAGGGATTGCTGCATGGCCATCTTCCTCAGAGGGTGATTTCTCACTTTCCCTCTCAGTGTCTCTGTCTCTCTCTCTCTCTTCGGTGAGTGCACACACCCTAACACAAAACTTTTTCTTTTTTTGGAGAGGTTTTTGCTAGAGGACACATGCACTTGCCAGAAAGACAGAGAGAGACAGAGAGACAAAAAGCAAGAAATCATCTCCCAGGGAGGATGGCCACGCCACAGTCCCTTCTCCTCCATTTTCCTCTTGTGATCTTGAGCGTGCATGCATATGCGCTCAGCGTGAGTTTAAGCCACCGGGTCCAGGACTCAAACTGCAGTCAACTACATGGGAGTCCAGTGACATAGCCATTACTCCAACTGCTGGTCCCAAGACAAAACTTTTTATACATCATTTAGATTGTGAAGAGACTTTACACAGCATGATTTATACCTCAGTCCAGCCTAGTTGAGACTATTATACACATATATCCTCATCAACTTATAATAAACCTTATCTGTGTCCCATAAGTGTCTTAACCTCTCCATTTGCCCCCAAATTTTCTTTCATACGTTCTTCCCCTCCCTCACTCTATTTCCACTTTGTGTCTAGTGTCCATTACAATTTTTAATACTTTTGTGTTCTCCAGTCTTTCAGTCACTACCATGGAGTGTAGACAGTCGGTATATGTTAAGTAGAGACATACAATATTTCTCTTTCATAGCTGAAATGCCTCTCTTTTTTTTGTGGCTGGGTAGTATTACGTATTGTATACATGCCACATGTTTTCAATCTATTCATCTGTTCGATACTTGTGTTGATTTCAGGTCTTAACAATTGTGAATAATGAATAAACATAGATGTGTGAGTGTTTTTCCAATTGAGTATATTCCTATGCTTTTGATAGATATCCAGGAGTGGAACTGGTGGATTGTGTGATAATACTATTTGTAGTTTTCCAAGAAACCTCCATATTGTTCTCCATAGTGGCTCTATTAATTTTCATTCCCACCCGCAATGTAGAAAGGTTTCCTCTTCATCACAGCCTCGCTAGCACTTATATTTAAAAAATACTAATAATAATCCTAGCCATTCCAACTGGGATTTTTTAATCTTCGCCAGTCTCACTGGGGTTAGGTGGTATCTCATTGTGGTTTTGATCTGCATCTCCCTTACAGTGAGGGGTGTTGAGCATTTTTTCATATGCATTTTGGCTATTCATATGTCATTAGAGAGTGGTTTTTTCCAACTCATTCTCCCTTTTTTTTAAATAGAGTTGATCATCTATTTTTTTTCGGGACAGCTGCTTGAGTTCCTTGTGTATTCTGGTTATCAGCCCCTTATCAGATGCATAGTTTACAAAAATATTTTCCCATTCTCAGGGCTGTCAATTCATACTAATTGTTACTGTCTTTTGCCATGCAGAAACTTCTTCATCTAATATAATCTCACTTGTCTGTTTTTGGGATTATAGACTGCGCTTTGAGGATCTAATTATTTATTTTTTTTAGAGGTTTTTGTTATAGGGTGTGTGCGCTCACCAAAAAGACAGAGAGAGACAGAGAAATAGAAAGTGAGAAATCATCCCCCAGGGGGGATGACCATGCTGCAATCCCTTTTCTTCCATTCTTCTCTTGGGATCTTAGGCACGCACACACACGCGCCCGGCATGAGTTTAAGCCACCGTGTCCAGAGCTCGAACCGTGGTTGATTACATGGGAGTCCAGCGACATAGCCATTACGCCAACTGCTGGTCCTGAGGATCTTATTTAAGAAGTCTTTTCCTACCCCAGTGTCTCCCAGAGTTGTTTTCTCCAGTGTTTTATAGGAGCAGTTTTATAGTTTGAGGTCTTAGGCTTATATCTTTGATCTACTTTGGGTTGATTTTTTTTTTAATTTTTATTATTTATTTATTTATTTGAGAGGTTTTTTCACTATAGGGTGCGTGCACTCGCCAGATAGACAGAGAGAGACATAGAGACAGAAAGCGAGAAATCACCCCCCCCAGGGGGGATGGTCACACCGCAATCCCTTCTC
Organism: Tupaia belangeri chinensis; assembly: GCF_000334495.1. Classification (NCBI taxonomy): domain Eukaryota; kingdom Metazoa; phylum Chordata; class Mammalia; order Scandentia; family Tupaiidae; genus Tupaia; species Tupaia belangeri. The sequence goes on from NW_006198962.1 coordinate 1,519,140, forward strand.
CTCCATTCTCCTCTCGGGATCTTGGGCACCCACGCACATGTGCCCAGTGTGAGTTTTAAGCCCACCGGGTCTGGGACGCGAACCGTGGTCGACTACGTGGGAGTCCAGCGACATAGCCATTACGCTAACTGCTGGTTCCCAAGTCGATTTTTGTCAATGGTGAGAAGTAGGGTTTCATTTTCATCTTTCTACAGGTGAATATCCAGTTTTTCCAGGACCATTTGCTAAAGAGGTTTTCCTTTTCCCACTGGATTGACTGGTACCCTTTGTCAAAAATCAGTTGGCTTTATGTTAGGAATTTATTTCTGGGGACTATATTCTGTTCTATTGGTCCCCTGTCTGTTTCTGTCCTAATATCACACAGCTTTATAGTATATTTTTGGGTTAGTGAGTGAGATGACACCCACTCCTCTCTTTTTGTGCAGGATTGCTTTGGCAATACAAGGTCTTTTACGATTCCAGACAAATTGTATTATTGTCTTTTCTTGATCTGTGAAGAATGTGTCTGGTACTTTGATTGGGATTGTGTTAAATATGTAGATTAATTTGGGTAAAATTGCCATTTTCATTATATTGATTCTTCTAATCCAGGAACATGGGATATCCGTCCACTTTTTTGTGTCATCTTCAATTTCTTTTTTTAGCATCTCGTAGTTTTTCTTGTGGAGGTCTTTAACTTCTTTGGTTAGATTTATTCCTAGGTATCTTACACTTCCTGTGGCTATTGTAAATGCAGTTACTTTTTTCAGTTCTGTCTCAGTCTGCCTGCTCTTTGTATATAGAAATGCTAAAGATTTCTGTATGTTGATTTTGTATCCTGCAACATTACTGTATTCGTGTATTACTTCCAGGAATGTTTTCATGAATACCATCAGGTTGTCTGTGTATACAGTCATGTCATCTGCAAATAGAGTTTCACCTCTTCTTTTCCTATTTGAATGTTGTTTATTTTATTCTCTTTTCTGATTGCATTCGCGAAGACTTCCAGAAATGTATTGAAAAGGAGTGGAGAAAGTGGGCATCTTTGTTTTGTACCAGTTTTTAGTGGAAAGATTTTAGCTTTCCTCCATTCAGGGTGATATTTTCAATGGGTTTTTTGTAGATAGTTTTTATTGTGTTGAGAAATGACCCTTCTATGCCAATTTTACTGAAAGTCTTGATCATGAAGGGATGTTTTATGTTATAAAATGCTTTTTCTGCATCAAGCGATATGATAATATCATTTTTATCTTTCATTCTGTTAATATGCTGTATTCCATTTATGGTTTTGCATATGTTGAATCAACCTTGCATTCCTGGAATAAAGGCTACCTGGTCGTTACATATAATCTTTTTTATAAATTATTGCATATGATTTGCCAGTGTCTTGTTGAGAATCTTTGCATCTGTGTTCATCAGAGATATTGGTCTATAGTTTTTCTTCCTTGTCCTGACCTTATCTGTTTTAATGATAAATGTGATGGAGGCTTCATAGAATGAATTAGGGAGAGATTCACCCTTTTGGACCTTTAGATATAAAAACTTGAGCAGAATGGGGGTTAACTCTTCTTTGAAAGTTTTGTAGAATTCAGAAGTGAAATCATCAGGACCAGGGCTTTTCTTTTTTTTTTTTTGAGAGGTTTTTGCTATAGGTCGTGTGCGCTCGCCAGACAGACAGAGAGAGACAGAAAGACAGAAAGCGAGAAATCACCCCCCAGGGGGGATGGCCACACTGCAATCCCTTCTCCTCCATTCTCCTCTTGAGATCTTGGGCATGCATGCACATGCGCCCAGTGTGAGTTTAAACCACCGGGTCTGGGACTTGAACTGCGGTCGACTACATGGGATTCCAGGAACGTAGCTATTACGCCCAGGCTGTTCATTCTTTAGTCTTCCTGGAACAGTACTCTCTTCAGAGTTTCTTGAAGAGGTGGTCTGGTGTCAGGAAATTCTTTGTGGTTTTCTTTTTCTGAGAAGATTTTAATCTTTTTTTCTCATAGGAAGGATAATCTTGCAGGATATAATAATCTTGATTGAAATTGTTTCTCTCTTAACACTTTCATTCTTTCCTTGCTTGCATTGTTTCTGTTGAAAGGTCCACTGTTAGCCTGATGGGATGACCTTTGTAAGTCACTTGTCATTTCTCTCTTCCCAGTTTTAGTATCTTGTCCTTATCTGTGGTCTTTGCCAGTCTGGCTAAGATGTGCCTTGGGTAAGATATTCTTGGGTTGATTCTATTTGAGGTCCTTTGTATTTCTTGGATCTGGATGTTTGAATGCTTCTCTAGACTTGGGAAGTTTTCTTTCCGGATTTCATGGAATAGATTTTCCATGCCCTTATTATTTTCTTCACCTTTTGGGATATATATTTCTAGTATATTATTTTCATCTTTTTTGTTTGTTTGTTTGTTTGTTATTTTCTCTTTTCGATGTTTTTTTCTAGTTTGGAGGTTTTATCTTCTGTGTTGGAGATTCGATCTTCAGCATGGTATAATCGACTTTTAATACTTTTGATAGTTTTTGACTTCCTGTATTATAGACTTCATCTATAATAGTTCCATCTGATTCTTTCTTGTAGTGTCCATTTCTTCTTTCATATTATGGAAGGACTTCCTAATGTCCTATAGTTCATTGTCTCTTTTCTGTTCCAGCTCATAGAGTTTTGTCACCATGAATGTTCTAAATTCTTCCTCTGACATTTTGGTAACTTCCTCTGTTTCTTTGAGAAATAGAGGGGAGTCACTGTGTTCTTTTGATGGAGTTCTTTTGATGGAGTCATATATCCTGGTTTATTAAGACCTGAGGCTCTTTTTCTACTTCTAGCCATTGGGAGATGTATTCACTTTTGGACAACTTTTAGGAGAATATTTCTTCAACTGGGAACAAGTGTGTGTCTTTTTGCCATGGACTGATGTGTGCTGATGTCTCTCTCCTGCTATGTTTAGCTGTGTGGTCTCCATAGGAGGAGTATTCTATTCAGGTGTCTGAGGAGCAGTTTCTCCTTTTTTGCAGGTGGGTCAATAAAAGTGAGGATTCCAGAGAGCCTCACAATACTAAGGTATTTGAGAACTCTGATTCTAGACCTGTCTAGTTCCTCTGGGAGGGTGGAGGATGAGGAGCAGATGACCTTATATGAGCAAAGAAAAGAGTATGAAGGAGAAAAAAGAAAAAAGTTGTGCGTTGTGATATGGGAGCTGGACATGGAACTGGTGCTCTGCTGGAGAATTGAGGGCGATCCTGTGGGATAAGGAGGAGTAGGAAATTAACAAAAGAGGGAACCAGCAGTTAGCGTAATGGCTATGTCGCTGGACTCCCATGTAGTTGACCGCGGTTCGTGTCCCGGACCCGGTGGCTTAAAACTCACGCCGGGCG
>NW_006198962.1:1522738-1528039 GCF_000334495.1 Tupaia belangeri chinensis
GAAGAGCTGAACCTGAAGCTATGGCCAGTGACTGGCCCTGCCTCAGGATCCCTTGCTGGCCAGGGGCCTGGAGATGGAACAGGGGCTCTGCTGGGGAGCTGACGGCTCTCCTTCCTCAGAGGAGCTCTCTGGGGTAGGAGGAGCTGGAGCTGGGGCTGGAGCCAGTGACTGGACCTGTCTCAGGATCCCTTGCTAGCCAGGCAGCTGGAGATAGAAGTGGGACTCTGCTGGAGATCTGAGGGCTATCTTTTTTAAACTTTTTTATTATTTTTTAATTTGCCCGAGGAGGATGTACTTGTTGGAGAGAATGCATTCTGCAATGGAGCATGATCATATTACAATCCCTACTCTTCCCCCATCCTGTAGGGTTTGACACCCTCTCCACCCCCACCCCCCAAATGCCTGGCGTAATTCTCAAACTGCCATGGCCCAGACTTAAACCACATAGCCATGTGGTATCTGGGTCCCTTAATCACTACACCGTAGGGCCAACCATAAGATAATATTCTAGAGGTTTTTTTAGTCAATTTAGTCAGATATCTGTGAAACACAATTAAGTCACTCATAAAACAGCTTGATTTTCTTAAGATTTGCTTTTATGACTTCTTCAGTAAGATTTTTTCGCAATGTGTTCATGCTAGATCCTATTATTCCCTCTACCAAGACAGGAACTTTCTGTTTTTTTTTTTTTTTTTTTTTTTTTTTCTTTGTTACAAGGCATGTGAATTCATAGGTGTTCCAGACTGCCTGGTGTTAAGTAGTAGTGTTTCTGGCCCATAATGATCTTCAGGCACTTTTATCTCTCCCTCTTGGTCGTTCTTTTCAAGTTCTAGAAAGACTCTGTACTTATGCTGATTAGTACCAGCTGCATATGAGAAGACTGCAAAAAAGTTGTAGGAAAATGAAACTAAAATACAATTTGGGGAACAGCAGTTGGCGTAATGGCTATGTCGCTGGACTTCCATGTAGTTGACCATGGTTCGAGTCCCAGACTAGGTAGCTTAAACTCATGCTGGGCATGTGTGCATGCGGGCCCAAGATCCCGAGAAGAGAATGGAGGAGAAGAGATTATGGCCTGGCCAAAGCCCCGGGGGGAGGATTTCTCTTGGAGGAATTCCAGTTTTTATCATGGTAATGTTTTATAGAACTTCCTCAGAATTTGTATGTTCTTCCATTCTACACAATAAGATGGGAAGGTTATAATATTAACAAACCTACACATTGGCTGGCTGTTTCTTAAACAACAGAAATACACTTTTTCACTGTCCTGGATACTAGACGTCCAAGATCAGCTGTTGGCAGATGTAGTTTCTTCCAAAGGCCACTCTCCTTGGCTTGTAGATGGCCTTGTCTTCACATATTTTTTCTTCTATGTTTTAGTCTATGTCCTTATCACCTCTTCTTGTGAGGATACTTGTGAGATTACTTTTTTAAAAGTTCCGTCTTAAAATTTTTTCTATCTTAAAAATGTAAAAATTTGGGACCAGCAGATGACCTAGTGGCTATGTCACTGGACTCCCATGTAGTCGACCACGGTTCAAGTACCAGACCTGGTGGCTTAAACTCATGCTAGGCTCGTGTGTGTGTGTAGGATCCTCAGAGGAGAATGGAGTGAGGAGGGATTGTGATGTGGCCATCCCCCCGGAGGGGGATGATTTCCTGTTTTCTGTCTTTCTGTTTCTTCTGTCTTTTTGGCATGTGCATGCACCCTAGCAAAAACCTCTCCGAAAAAAAAGGTAAAAATTGAAGTTCTATCTTAAAATATTTTTTTAATCTTTTTTCTATCTTAAAATTTTTTCATTTACTTAACTAATTTTCATCTGTCCAGAGAAGAAGGGGGGGAGAGAGAGAGAAAGTGAGAGAGTAAGCTGCCAGGTCCTGGACTTGAATTGCTGTCAGCCATGTGGACGTCCAGCAGGCTTAACCACTATACCACCTGCTGGCCCCTAAAAGTTATCTCTTTACAGTCTCACATTTTGAGTATATCTCTAAATGTCATTGCTTTCTGAGATTCTTGGGGTTAGAACTTCAACATAAAGAATTTAAGAGGAATAATGCAAGCCATTGCAGATTAAGTCATTAAAAGATAAAGAATATTTTATGCAATTTTGGTATTCTTCTTTCATTCCACTCAGAATACTGTTGGGTTGTCAGAAAAGTCATGATGTATTTTTCTATGTTTTTCTGTTAAAGAATGTGCCATGACTTTCCTGATGATCCAGTATAGTGCTGAGTGTCAGTATTACCGTACTGCTTGCAGCTCACAGAAGAAGCTGGATTATGCTGAGTGTATGTAGTGTGTTTAGCAATGAGATGGATACTAAGAAGTTTACTCTCTGTCCAGAGTTAGTGGGGAACAAGTAGCATGGTAAAGAGATTCACACTGGAGGTCCTGTGATGCTTTTTCTTATAACAGAGAGTGTGGATTTTCTCTTATCATTTCATGCATTGAATTATAGATTTTTACTTATTTGGTTGTTGGGAAAGTCATGACTCATTTTTCATCAGTAAAACAGAAAAATATGTTATGACTTTATCAACAACCTAGCAGTTATTTATTTTAAATTGCCAGAGGGTACATGTGCTCACTAGAGTAAGAGCTGGGAGAAAGCACCCCATAGGGCATGGTGACACAGCAGTCCCTTCTCCTTAATTTCTCCACTCTTTTGAGATTCTGAGCCTGTGCACGTACACTCACAAACAAAGAGACATGCGCATGTCCTGCATGTTTCTTAAGCTGCTAGGGCCAGGATTTGAGTTGTGTTTAGCCATGATGTGACAGAGCCAGCCTCAGGTTTTTATTTAATGAGAACATGAGTCAAGTTGGCATAGTTAGGTCCCCCAAAAATCTTCAAACAAGTGTTTCATTCAGCAAGTGTTAAACTATCCTTTTTCTCAGTGTGTATAATCATCACTGGGGAATAATATGCATGTCTTAGTCTATTTCCTTAAGAGAAATGCTTAACAATTACCTGTTTGCTTGGGAAAGTAAAATCATTGTAAAAGGGTATTGAGTCTTATTTCTTAACATCTTGGTATTAGTTGTTAATTTCTAAAATTATAGTTTAAGAATATATTTTCATGATATTTCTGTTTTTGACTACAGTTTATATAATTTTCATAATAATTGTTATTTATAATATCCATATATAACTTACCTCAGTCTGCTGATATTTAAACCATTTAAAATAAAGTATAGACTCCTTACTTTCGTTTACTTATATTTATTCTTCCCATTTAAAAAAATGCAGTTCTTTACCCAGTATGATAGCTCAGAATATTAAGATGCGGCCCCACTTCAATCTTCAGACCCCTGGCCTAAGGGACACAGAGGCAGGGTCTCTGCCCCAGCTTCAGCCCCATCACCCCCAAGCCCAGAGACCCCTATCTCTGTCAGTCAGGTAGAGACTTTTTTTCCTTCTCCTCTTCTTTCATTTGTAAATTTCTCACTTTGCCTTACTACACAGGAATGGCCTCAGCTCTACAGCAATACCACTTCCATCTTCAGACTCCTGGCAAAATCGCAGCATGTGACTTTTTCTTTATTCTTTTCCTCACTTTCTTCCCAATTATTTGGTCCTCTCTTCCTCTGTCTCCGCCATCCCAGATGGTCTAGATAGGTCTAGAATCTCAGTTCTGAAATATTCTAGTATTTTAAGACTCTCTGGGATCTTCCCTTTTACTGAACCCCCTGCGAAAAAGGAGATACTTTTCTTCCCACACCTGAATAGAATACTCTTCCTCGGACCACAATACTAAACACAACAGAAGAGAGACTTCAGTAGTCTTCAGTCCACAGCAAAAGGGAAACACAGTTGCACCTAGTTGAAGAAACATTTTCCTAAAAGGTATTCCAAAGTGAATACATTTCCCAATGGCTAGAAGTAGAAGAAGAGCTTCAGCTCTGAATAAACCAGGAAATATGTCTCCATCAAAAAAACACAGTGACTCCTTTCCATTTCTTAAAATAACAGAGGACATTACTAAAATGTCTGAGAAATAATTTAGAACATTCATGTTGACCAAATTCTATGAATTGGAACAGAAAAGAGACAATGAACTACAGGAGATTAGGAAGTCCTTCCATGATGTGAAAGAAAAAATGGACATGCTAAGAAAGAATCAGATAGAGCTATTAGAGATGAATTCCGTACTACAGGAAATTAAAAATGCTCTTGAAACTATTAAAAGTCAAATAGACCATATTGAATATCGAATCTGTGATGTAGAAGATAAAACCTCTGACCTAGAGAAAACCACCAAAAAGATTGAGAGAATAACAACAAAAAGACCCATGAGGATAACATACGAGAAATACTAGATTCCATTAGATGCCCTAACATCTGAATAATTGGGATCCCATAAGGTGAAGAATCTAATGAGGGCATGGAAAATCTATTCCATGAAATCCTGGAAGAAATTTTCCTAAGTCTAGAGAGGCACTCAAACATCCAGACCCAAGAAATACAAAGGACCCCAAATAGAATCAACCCAAGAAGATCTTCCCCAAGGCACCTCTTAGCCAGACTGGCAAAGACCACAGATAAAGACAAGATACTAAAACTGGCCAGAGAGAAACCACAAGTGACTTACAAAGGTCACCTCATCAGGCTAACACTGGACTTCTCAACGGAAACAATGCAAGCAAGGGAAGAATGGGAAGACGTATTGACAGTGTTAAGAGAGAAACCATTTAAACAAAGATTATTATATCCTGCAAGATTATCCTTCCTATGGGAAAAAAAAAGTTTAAAATCAGTTCAGACAAAGAAAACCTGAAAGAATTTGCCAACACCAGAGCAGCTCTTCAAAAAACCCTGGAGAAAGTACTGTTCTGGGAAAACTAAAGAAGTAACAGCCAGAAACAAAGAAATAAAAGGCAACTAAGACAGTGGCCAGCTTAAATGTCTGGTAACATTGATCATAACATTGAATGTTAATGGATTAAATTCTTCAATCAAGAGACACAGATTGGCTGAGTGGATTAAAAACCAGAAACCCTCTATCTGTTGCCTACAGGAAACCCACTTCATAGATAAAAACATACATAGACTGAAAGTGAAGGATTGGAAAAAGGTTTTCCATGCAAATGGGAACCAAAAAAGAGCTAGAGTCATGATACTAATTTCTTTTTTTTTTTTTGAGAGATTTTCACTATAGGGCGCGTGCGCTCGCCAGACAGACAGAGAGAGACATTAGAGACAGAAAGCAAGAAATCACCCCCCAAGGGGGATGGTCACGCCACAATCCTTTCTCCTCCATTCTCCTCTCGGGATCTTGGGCACGCACGCACACGCGCCC
>NW_006198962.1:1528057-1529409 GCF_000334495.1 Tupaia belangeri chinensis
GACCCGAACCGCGGTCGACTATGTGGGAGTCCAGCGACATAGCCATTACGCTAACTGCTGGTTCCCCATAATTTCTGACAAAATAAGCTTTAAAGCAAAACTGTTCGATGAGACAAAGAAGGGCACTATATTGTAGTAAAAGGGTTAATCGATCAAGAAGATATAATGCTTATAAATATCTATACTCCTAACATAGGAGCATCCAAATATGTGAAAGAACGACTGTTATATCTAAAAGGGGAGATAGACTGCAACACGCTAATTGTTGGAGACCTCAAAACTGCACTATCATCTCTGGACAGATCATCTAGACAAAATCTAGGTAAAGAGATAAAGGATCTAAATGATACCATAAATCAAATGGACTTAACAGACATCTATAGAACTTTCCATCCAAAAACCACGAGATACACTTTTTTCTCACCCCCACGTGGAACCTTCTTGAATATTGACCGCATCCTAGGGCACAGAGCAAGCCTCTACACATTGAAAGGCATAGAAACTATATCCAGCATCTTCTCCAACCATGATGGAATTAAACTTGAGTTTAATTGCAAGAGAAATCCTCAAAAATATTCAAATACATGGAAACTAAATAACCTGCTCCTGAATGACTCCACAACTACTGAAGAAATAAAGACTGAAATCCCAAGATTCATGGAAGCCAATGACAACATGGACATGAGTTTCCATAATCTTTGGGACACTGCTAAAACAGTTATAAGAGGGAAATTCATAGCAATTAGTGCACATAAGAGGAATATGGAAAGAAGGCAAATGGATCACCTAACATCATACCTTAGAGAATTGGAAAAGCAACTGCAAAAAGATCCAAAAAACTCCAGGAGAAAGGAAATAATAAAGATATGAGCAGAAATAAATGAAATAGAAAATAAATTAACTATACAGAAAATAAATGAAAGTAAAAGCTGGTTCTTTGAAAAGTTAAACAAAATTGATACACCACTAGCAAGACTTACTAAGAAGAAGAGAGAAAGGAACGAGGTGAATCAGATCTGCAATGAAGCAGGCAAAATAAGAACAGACATAGTAGAAATACAAAACATCATTAGAGGATACTATGAACACATCTGTATGCCAAGAAACTAGACAATCTGGATGAGATGGACAAATTCCTGGGCACATATAATCTACCAATATAGAGCCAGGAGGATATAGAAAGTCTGAATAGGCCCATAACAAGCCAGGAGATTGAATCAGTAATAAATAACCTCCCAAAAAAGAAAAGCCCTGGCCCTGATGGCTTCACATCTAAATTCTATAAAACTTTCAAAGAAGAGTTAACCCCCATTCTGCTCAAATAATTTCTAAAGATCCAAAAGGGTGAATCT
>NW_006198962.1:1529421-1530939 GCF_000334495.1 Tupaia belangeri chinensis
TCCCTAATTCATTCTATGAAGCCTCTATCACCCTTATCCTTAAAACAGATAAGAAGAGGACAAGGAAGGAAAACTATAGACCAATATAGTTTTGATGAATCTATAGACCAATATAGTCTGATGAATATAAACACAAAGATTCTCAACAAGATACTAGCAAATCATGTCCAACAACTTATAAAAAAGATTACACATCATGATCAGGTATGCTTTATTCCAGGAATGCAAGGTTTGTTCAACATATGGAAAACCATAAATGTAATATACCATATTAACAGGAAGAAAGAAAAAAACCATATGGTCATATCAATTGGTGCAGAAAAAGCATTTGATAAGATATAACATCCCTTCATGATCAAGACTCAGCAAAATCAGCATAGAAGGGTCATTTCTCAACACAATAAAAGCTATCTATGAAAAACCCATAGTGAACATCATCCTCAATGGAGAGAAGCGGAAAGCTTTTCCACTAAAACTTTATACAAGACCAGGATGCCCACTTTCTCGAATCCTTTTCAGTATAGTACTAGAAATCCTCGCCAACACAATCAGAAAAGTGAAAAAAAAAAAAAAAAAGCCATCCAAATAGGAAAAGAAGAGGTGAACTCTTTCTATTCGCAGATGACATGATTGTATACATAGAAGACCCAATGTTTCTCATGAAAAAAATTCTGGAAATAATACATGAATACAGTAAAATTGCAGGATACAAATCAATATACAGAAATCTATAGCATTTCTGTATACGGACAACAGGCAGACTGAGATAGAACTGAAAAAAGTTATTCCATTTATTATAGCCACAAAAAGTATAAGATACTTAGGAATAAATCTAACCAAAGAAGTTAAAAACCTCCACAAGGAAAACTAGAGAAGCTAAAAAAAAAAAAAAAAAACAAATTGAAAATGACACAAAAAAGTGGAAGGATATCCCATGTTCCTGGATTGGAAGGATGAGTATAATCAAAATGGCAATTCTACCCAAATTAATTTACATATTTAATGCAATGCCAGTCAAAATACCAGACACATTCTTCACAGATCTAGAAAAGACAATCATAACGTTTGTCTGAAATCATAAAAGACCCCGTATTGCGAAAGCAATTCTGCAGAGGAAGAGTGGAGTGGGTGGCATCTCAGTCCCTGACCCAAAAATATACTACAAAGCTGTGGTAATCAAAAAAGCATGGTATTGGCACAGAAACAGACATTTGGACCAATGGAACAGAATAGAGTCCCGAGAAATAAACTAAACAAAGAGTCAACTGATTTTTCACAAGGGATACCAGTCAATCCAGTGGGAAAAGGAAAACCTCTTCAACAAATGGTGCTGGAAAAACTGGATTTACACTTGCAGAAAGATGAATCTGAACCCCTACCTCTCGCCTTTGACAAAAATCAAGACAAGGTGGATCAAAGATCTAAATGTAAGACCTCAAAACGATAAAACTGCTCCTGGAAAACACTGGGGAAATTCTGGGAGACATTGGTGTAGGCAAAGACTTCTTAAATAAGACT
>NW_006198962.1:1531453-1534296 GCF_000334495.1 Tupaia belangeri chinensis
TAGAACTACTATATGATCCAGGAATCCCACTCCTTGGTATCTACCCAAAGGACAGAAGAATACTTAATCAGAAAAGTGCTTGCACCTCAATGTTTATTGCGGCACTATTCACAATTGCTAAGTCATGGGACCCTCCCATATGCCCACGATCAGATGGATAGAAAAACTGTGGCACATATATTCTACGGAATACTATTCAGCCATAAAACAACAACAACAAAACCATGGCTTTTGACAGGAAGTAGACGGATATGGAAGATTTACTGCTGAGTGAAGCAAGCCAGGGTATGAAGTAGAGACATCGTATGTCCCCACTTAGTATATACCAAGTGTCTGCACTCTATGGCTGAAACTGATTGACGAAAGGATATAGAAACACAGTATTTGGATGTAAATACCAGATATAGTGTATGTGAAAGAGTAGGGTCTGAGGAAGTACATTTAGAAGAAAAATAGGGAGGCAAACCATAATGGGACAAAGAAATGTGGTATTATCTGTTAAAGATATTTTATAGTTTTATTAATTGGACTAGGGAGAAATGTTCACATGTTGAAATATTCATTTTGTAAGCTAAATCATGGGCTTGAATGTATAAAAAAAAATGAAATAAGAAAATGTGAAGAAAGGAAAAAAAAAAAACAAGATTGTTAAGATGCATACTCCATGGGCTGGGACTACACAAAAGGCCCATATTGGATTTTCAGTTCAGCCTAATGGCCAAGTATTATGGCATGTACCTTTAACACCATTCACTCAGGAGGTTTAGGCAGGAGTATGATAGACTCAAGATTGACTTAGGCAATATAGCAAGACTGTCTAGTAAAGAGCTGGGCATGGTGACAAATAATTATAGTTCCAGCTGAGAGGCTGAGATGGGAGGATCATGACAGATTAAATATATGGTGTAATGGTTAAATATATGGCGTAATAGTTATGTTGCTGGACTCCCATGTGGCTGACTGTGATTTGAGTCCTCGACCAGGAGGTTTGAAACTCATACCAGGTGCGTGCGTATGTGTGTGCCCAATATCCCAAAAGGAGAATGGAGGAGAAGGGATTGCAGCATGGCCATCCTCCAGGGGGGTGATTTCTCACTTTCTGTCTCTCTGTCTTTCTGGCAAGTGTATGTGCCCTATAGAAAAAAAAAATCACTTAAAAAATTACAACAAAGTAAATGTACTTTAATTGCATTTTCTTATGTTTGTGAGAAAAAGTACAAAGGAACTTCAAAAAGTTATACATGGGGGTTCTTCAAAAAGTTTATAAAAATGCATAGTATAAAACACTGAGCATGGATTACAAAATATTCTTGCACCAACATAAACTCATACTTCATAAACTCATACTGTAAAATAGAAATGAAAGAGAAGGTATTGCACAATGACCATGTCCCACTGGGGTGGGGAGGCTTTTTCCCAGGTTCTTTCTGTCAGTCTCTCCGTCTCTCTCCTATGGTGAGTGTGTGTGTCCTCTGGCAGTTAAAAGCAGCAACTACTGCAGACTTACTGGTAAGATATTTACTTGAGAGATGGTGGTAAATAAATCTAATATTTAGGAGCCTTTTACTTCAGTGAAATTTCTAGAGTTTCAATATATGGGATATATATCTTGAGATAACAAAATATGTCTTGTAAGGGGAAAGATAATTTGTTGTATCTGGCCTGTCCTATGTCCAGAAAAGAAATACATGTCCTATGTCCAGAAAAGAAATACAGTGTCTAGTGAGTTTGAATTCCAAAGGCAGTATGTTTCTTTTTGGGTATGTTACTCCAGTCCATTTACCCAGTCACTTGAAAAGTTGCTAGTTTTTTTTTTTTTTTCCTTTTTTATTTTATTTTATTTTTTTGTATATACTTTCAATCATATTGTTTGGCTTACAATGAGACCATTTCAATATGTGCACATTTCTCCCCAGACCCGTTGATCAAAATATCTTCAGTGGATAACACCACACCTCCCCATCCCGTCAATGCTCAACCTCTGTATCCCTTCTCCAAATGTCCTTCATTAGGACCCACTCCTCCACATACACCTCATCTGACATTCACACCCATCTCTTGTGATTGTTCAACCGTTAGTCAATCAGTTTCAGTCATAGAATGCGGACATACGGTATAAGTTAAGTGGGGACATACAATATCTCTCCTTTATAGCCTGGCTTGCTTCATTCAGCAGTACATCTTCCATATTCTTCCACTTTCTGTCAAAAGCCAGGGTTCTGTTGGTTTTTATGGCTGAGTAGTATTCCATAGAGTATATGTGCCACAGTTTTTCAGTCCATTCCTCCATACAGGGCCATTTGGGTTGGTTCCATGACTTAGCTATTGTGAATAGTGCCACAATAAACATCGATGTGCAAGCACTTTTCCAATGAAGAATTCTTCTGTCCTTTGGGTTGATACCAAGGAGTGGGATCTCTGGATCATATGGCAGATCTATCTGTAGGTTTTTGAGGAATCTCCAAATTATTCTCCACAGTGGTTGGACCAATTCACATTCCCACCAGCAGTGTAAAAGAGTTCCCCTTTCACCATACCCCCACCAACACTTATCATTTTTTGTTTTTTTAATATTAGACATTTTGACTGGGGTTAGGTGGTACCTCATTGTTGTTTTTATCTGCATTTCCCTTACGATGAGGGAGGTCGAACATTTTTTCATATGCCTTTTGGCCATTCATATGTCATCTTTAGAGAGTGTTTTTTTCATCTCCTTCTCCCATCTTTTAATAGGGTTGATCATCTTTTTTCCAAACAGCTTTTTTAGTTCCTTGTGTATTCTGGTTATCAGTCCCTTATCTGATGCAAAATTTACAAAAATATTTTCCCATTCTGAGGGCTGT
>NW_006198962.1:1535132-1607221 GCF_000334495.1 Tupaia belangeri chinensis
ATTCAGGATGATGTTCGCTATGGGTTTTTCATAGATGGCTTTTATTGTGTTGACAAATGGCCATTCTATGCTGATTTTGCTAAGAGTCTTGATCACGAAGGGATGTTGTATCTTATCAAATGCTTTTTCTACATCACTTGATATGATCATATGGTTTTTATCTTCACTCCTGTTAATATGATGTATTACATTTATGGTTTTGCATATGTTGAACCAACCTTGCATTCCTGGAATAAAGCCTACCTGATCATGGTGTATGATCCTTTTTATAAGTTGTTGAATGCGATTTGCTAGTATCTTGTTGAGAATTTTTGCTTCTATGTTCATCAGAGATATTGGTCTATAGTTTTCCTTCCTTGTCCTGTCCTTATCTGTTTTAAGGATAAGTGTGATAGAGGCTTTATAGAATGAATTCGGGAGAGATTCACCCTTCTGGATCTTTAGAAAAAACTTGAGAAGAATGGGAGTTAACTCTTCTTTAAAAGTTTTGTAGAATTCAGAGGTGAATCCATCAGGGCCAGGGCTTTTCTTTGTTGGGAGGTTACTTATTACTGATTCAATTTCCTGACTTGTTATGGGTCTATTCAGACTTTCTATATCCTCCTGGCTCGTTCTTGGTAGATTATATTTGTCCAGGAATTTGTCCATCTCATCCAGATTGTCTTGTTTCTTAGCATATAGATGTTCAAAGTATCCTCTAATGATGTTTTGAATTTCTACCATGTCTGTTGTTATGTTACCAGCCTCATTGCAGATTTGGTTCACTTGGTTCCTTTCTCTCCTTAATAAGTCTTGCTAGTGGTGTATCAATTTTGTTTATACTTCAAAGAACCAGCTTTTACTTTAATTTATTTTCTGTATAGTACATTTGTTTTCTATTTCATTTATTTCTGCTCGGATCTTTATTATTTCCTTTCTCCTGGAATTTTTTGGATTTTTTTGCTGTTGCTTTTCCAATTCTCTGAGGCTTGATGTTAGGTGGTCCATTAGCCTTCTTTCCATCGTCCTCTTATGTGCACTAATTGCTATGAACTTCCCTCTTATGACTGCTTTAGCAGTGTCCCAGAGATTATGGAAAATTGTGTCCTCATTGTCGTTGGCTTCCATGAATCTTTTAATTTCAGTCTTTGTATCTTTGGTTAATAGTGGAGTCATTCAGGAGTAGGTTATTTAGTTTACATGTTTCAGAGGCATAGAAACTATATCCAGTATCTTCTCTGACCATGACGGAATTAAACTTGAATTTAATTTCAAGAGAAGTCCTCAAAAATACCTAAAAGTTGCTAGTTTTGATGAGACCCAGAATAAGAATTGATTCTGCATCTAACAACTCCAAACTGCTCTGCCACTTGGGCCAAATGATGGAGGATGTCCATTGGTGCCTAAGGTGTCAATGGAAGAGAGTGCGGTTGTTTGGAACCTTTAGCAGGCCCCCATAGGTGAGTAAGTACAGGCTTTTAGGAATTTGGAGGATGACCCTGACATCTAGAAACTACTCTCTTTTTGAGAGAAAGCTCTTTTTTTTTTTTTTTTTTTTTTGAGAGGTTTTCGCTATAGGGCACGTGCACTCTCCAGACAGACAGAGAGAGACATAGAGACAGAAAGCGAGAAATCACCCCCCAGGGGGGATGGTCACACCGCAATCCCTTCTCCTCCATTCTCCTCTTGGGATCTTGGGCACACACACACACGCGCCTGGCATGAGTTTTAAGCCACTGGGGCCAGACGTGAACTGCGGTCGACTATGTGGGAGTCCAGCGACATAGCCATTACGTTAACTGCTGGTTCCCTGAGAGAAAGCTCTTGACCTACTGCCTGGCCTTAGTAGAAACTGAGAATATGATGGGCTACCACGTTACCAAGTGATTTGAGCTGCTCATCTTGAACTGGGTGATAGTTGACCCACCAAGCCATAAAGATAGATGTGCACAGCAACATTCCATCATAAAATGGAAGTGGTGGTACATTTGTAGTTGGACCAGAACATGTAACAAGTAAGCTGCATGAAGAAGTGAGACAAATGCTCATAGTCCCCACTCCTGCTGCACTACTT
This sequence comes from Tupaia belangeri chinensis, assembly GCF_000334495.1. Taxonomy (NCBI): domain Eukaryota; kingdom Metazoa; phylum Chordata; class Mammalia; order Scandentia; family Tupaiidae; genus Tupaia; species Tupaia belangeri. Next base: position 1,537,186 of record NW_006198962.1, read on the forward strand.
TCTGTCTCTGAGACTGCACCTGCATCTTTGTGGAGAGTTCTCTATGATTAATTGACAGAGGAAGAGAAAACTTGAGCCTGATTTATACATTATCCTGCTCAGTGACAGGTGTCATGTGGAAGTGGGCAGCTTTAGTGCTACAGCCCTTTCTGTGAAATCCCTGAAAGATAGTGTTGAAGGGGAATCCTCTCACTGGGCAAAACTTTGGGGCGCCAATGTTATAGATATTGATTAAAAGGAATAGTGGCCTGATATGCAATTATCTACTTGTTCATGGGCTGTAGTCAGTAGTTTGGTTGGATGGTCAGAGACTTGAAACAGGACTGGAAAGTTGATGAGAAATTTGGAGCACAGGCATGTGGATATACTTCTCTGATTGGGTAAAGGCCATGAAGAAATTTATGTTCCTGTGTAAATGCTCATCAAAGGGTGATCACACAGCAAAGGAGAATTTTATTAATTAAGCAGACAGAATGACTGCTTCTGTGGCTACCAGTCAGCTTCCTTCCTCAGCCACACCTCTCTTTTCCCATCTCATGAACAAAGTGGCCACGGCCACGGCAATATAGTTGCAGGTTAAGCATGGGCTCAGTGACATGGGCTTCTACTCCACCAAGGCCAGCCTGGCTAATCAGTGTCTAGTCTACAAATAGTTCTTAGGGCCTGATATGACATAATTCTTTGGAATCACCAACTAGCTGATTCATGATACTTTGGACTACATTATCATGGAAGGGACAGCTTTTTGTTTTTACTGGAATAGACACTTTGAATATGAATTTCCTTTCCCAGCACACAAGGCTTCTGCCCAAACTACCATAGATGGACTAATATTGGGTTGTCAGAAAAGTCATGATGCATTTTTGCATAGAAAAACATGTCATGACATTTCCAACAACCCAATAGAATGCCTTATCCACATAATACTCCATACAAGATTGCTTCTGATCAGGGAACTCACTTCACAGCTAATGAAATGCAGCATGTTCATGTTCTTGGAATTCAATGGCTTTACCATGTTACCCACCATTCTGGAACAGACAACTTGATGGAAAATTGGAATGACCTCAGTTACAATACCAGCTAGTTGGCACTACCCCCCACCCCCTCAGTAGGTAGAGATGGGGAAATCTCATTACTGCCAATTAGGGTTTTGAGGCCCCCATATGTTCCACTAGCAGTGTGCAGGGTGGTACCTCTTTAATGGGGTAGGTGAAGTTGGAGGGTCAAGTATCCATGTGTTTGCCGCTCACATTGTGGAGTTATGTGGCCCCATTTCTGCTTGGGACAGGGTTGAAAGGCTGGAAGTCCAGGCTGCTAATTCAGCCTTTTCAGACCCCAGCCCAGTGTGGAAACCTGGAGTACAGTATTGTGGTGTGGTAAGGGTGGAAGTCTGTAGGCTCCTTACTCGGCTTTGACAAATGGAAAACAAGTTTTTCCTATGGTACTTGACATGTGTAGAGCAGTTAATGTCTAAAAAGTCTTCTGTCATGCTAGAATGTCCCTTTCCTGGTTCTTTGACAAACTAGAAAATAAATAGCTTTTGTAAAGGCTTTTATTTCATCTGTACTTTAGGTGGTTCCAGGTAGACTGCTTCTTCAGGTCCAAGTTTGAAATATAAGAGGCAGGAAGAAAATTCAAGGAAGTCATGACTGTCCATTCTTTAATTTGCGAGACCCCTGGCTGGGCTGCTTTCTCTTCACCACCTTTCTGAGTCGTTCAATGTTTGCTTTCTGTACAATGTCTAGCATTCTTCATTAGTAGAAGTAATATGGAAAATTACATTAATTCCATCTTCCTGGAAGTAGAGTGGAAGTCATCACTACAGTTTTTCTTTTCTTTTCTTTTCTTTTCTTTTCTTTTCTTTTCTTTTTTTTCTTTTCTTTTCTCTTTTCTCATCTCGTCTCGTCTCTTTTCTTTCTTTCTTCCTTCCTTTTTTCCTTCCTTCCTTTCTTCCTTCCTTCCTTCCTTCCTTTCTTTCAGAGATTTCTGCTATAGGTGTGTGCTCTCATCAGAGAGAGAGAGAGAGTGACACAGGGACAGAAAACGAGGATTACCTCTACCAGGGGGATGGCTATGCCGCAGTCCCCCCTCTTCTATTCTCCTCCTAGGATTTTGGGCATTCACACACATATGTCCAGCATGAGTTTCCAGCCGCTGGGTCTGGAATTCAAAGCATGGTTCACCATGTGGGAGTTCAGCACCTTAACCACCCTGCCCCCTGTTGGCCTCTATTATGACAGTTTTTTTTTTAATTTAGAAAATTCAAATTTAAATTTTTTTCATTTATTTTTTATTTTGTTTGTGTGTGTGTACATATGTATTCACTGTTTTCAAAATCTTCCTCTACACTCAACAGGGAATTTACTCAGTGCTGGTTTCTTTTTTTTTTTTTGAGAGGTTTTTCGCTATAGGGCTTGTGTGCTCGCCAGACAGACAGAGACATAGAAACAGAAAGCGAGAAATAACCCCCCAGGGGGGATGGTCACACCTCAATCCCTTCTCCTCCAGTCTCCTCTCAGAATCTTGGGCACGCATGCACACGCGCCGGCGTGAGTTTCAAGCCACCAGATCCAGTACGCTAACCGCGATCGACTACGTGGGAGTCCAGTGACATAGCCATTACGCTAACTGCTGGTTCCCCTCAGTGCTGGTTTCTTCTCGCTACAGCTTTACTGTTTAATTGTGTGATCCACAAAGAAGTCAGTGTTCATGTATGTTATAGGTTAATTTTTCCCCTGTAAGTTTACACTTGTTTTAGTACCATTAGCTAAAAAGTTTATCCTTTTCTCACTGAATTACCTTTACAATTTTGTTGAAAATCAACTGAGCATACATATGTACATGTCTATTTCTGGACTCTATTCTGTTTCATTGATCTATATGTCATCTTTTCTCTAATATTATAATGTTTTGATTATTTTAGCTATATAAAAGGTACTATGAGACTTCCATTATTATTCTTCAAAATTGTTTTTCCTATTTTAGTTACTTTATTTTATAGTCAGTCAGGATTTTAATTGAGAATAAGTGGAATCTATAAATATGTTTTGTAAGAATTGACATTTTAGCACATTAATCCTTCCTACCCATGAACTTGACATCTCTTTCCACTTAACTAGGTTTTCTTCTAGTTTCCTGAATAATGTTTTAGATTTTTTTCCTGTTCAGTTTTGTTAACTTGATGTCTTAGTATTTTTTAATGTTATCATAAAGATTTAAAAATTTTATTTTATAACTGGTTGTTACTCATATAAACACATGTATTCTTCATAGAATATAGTTGGACACTGCTTTTCAATCTAATTAACAATCTTTTCCTTTTTTTTTAATGGTTTTTGCCTTAGGGTGTATGCACTTACCAGAGAGAGAGAGACAAAGGCAATGAGAGGGAACGCGAGAAACCAACCCAGAAACCAACCCCCAAGGGGGATGGTAGTGCCACAGTCCCTTCTTTATTCTCCTCTTGGGATCTTGGGCACACATGCACACACATGCAGCGTGATTTTCAAGCCAGCAGGTCCAGGACTCGAACTGTGGTCGTCCATGTGGGGATCCAGCAACATAACTGCTATGCCTTCAGCTGATCCTGACAGTCTTTTCCTCTTGACTAAACATTCCATTGTTTAGATTTAAATCTGCCCTCTTGGCATTTCTTTTTTATGTGTCCCATTTAGTGTTTGTAAACTTTTGCTTCTGTTGTGCATTCTTTTGATTGATTGTGCCTTTTAAAAATGATTTTGTTTTATAACTGTACCTTAGTAGCGGCTTTATTATTTATGTAGTGTAATTGACAGCAGTGCTGAAATTATTTTATGCTTTAAAAAATACAAGGGTATGGGGCCAGCAGATAGTGTAATGATTGCGTTGTTGGACTCCCACCTGGCCAACTGCATTTCGAATCTGGGACCTGGAGGCTTGAAACATGCCGGGTGTATGTGCGTGGATGACCAAGATCACGAAAGGAGAATGGAGGAGAAGAGATTGTTGTGTGGCCATCCCCCTGGGGGGTGATTTCTCACTGTCTCTGTTCCTCCAGTGAGTGCATGCATCCTGTAGCAAAAATCTCTCTCTTAAAAAAAAAATACAAGGGTCTTAAATGCCTTTAACTCTCATAATCTGTTTTCATATTTCATAAAAAAATTAATCTTAGTTCTATTCTTTTTTCTTAAACTTGTTACGAAGATTATTTCAGAATGTGACTTTAGATTTACCCACTGTTAAATCCATTTCTTTGCTTTCCTTTCTTTCTTATATCTCACTTTCCCCTTTTTCCTGTAATTTTTCTTCCATAATTTATCATGCCTTCTGAATTTGAAGATTCATTGTTGTCATCAGGACAGGAAAATTCCCAGCCACAATTCTTTTGAAAATTACCTTTTCTTCATTTAGTATCTAGAATTTCTTTCATTCACTAAGATTTAGGTTTTCACACTGATTTCTCTCTTGTACACTGTCCCATTTTTATTTCTGCCTGCTTATGTTTTGCCTTCTGAGCAAGTTTTTTTTATTTTTTTTTCAGATATTTATTGCATTTTATTTTTTTGGCTCCATCTGAGCTCAATCTGCTGTTAAATCTGTCCATAAAATTTTAATTGTACCTCATTTTTTTTTTGTAATTCAAATAGGTTATCTGCAAATATGCTTTCTCTCTTTTTATGGTATAATTTTTCTCTTATGGTTTCATTCCCATTTTACATCTATCTATTTCAAAGGTACTTTCTATCATTTTTATATTTTAGATAACTGATATTCCACTATTGGAATTCTTTCGTGGTCTAATTTGGTTGGTTGCTGCTTCTTCATTTCATCATGTACTTGATAGTTCTGGTTGATGAAGTCATGTGTGTTATACCTGTATCAGTAGATTGATCTAGATAGCGAGTGTGTTTCTGTGGAGTGTCTTTTACCTAATGGTACATGATTGCTCTTAAAGAAAAGTCACTGTTTATGTTATTTTTTAAAAAGGCTTGGGATTTCTTGTACCACACAGAAAAATACAATAAAAACTCCAAACTGACACAAAGGCAGATTGTTGTGCAGAAATATGCAGAGAAGCTTGGAGTCCTCTCACTTTACCACCCTCCACCCGTCTTCCATCCAAGTTCTGACAGAACTGTTCTTGTTTTCTTCCCTTAGTAACTACATTTTTTAATGTTTGCCCATTATTTTACTTGGAGTCTTGCTTTTTCCCAGGTTTAGGACTTTTATTAGGACTTTTTTTTTGCTTTACACAGATAAATTATAATGGGTTGTCAGAAAATTCATTATCTATTCTTTCAGTTTTTCTATGCAAAAATGTTTCTTTTTTTTTTCTTTTTTTTTTTTGAGAGGTTTTTGCTATAGGGCACGTATGCGCTCCAGAAAGACAGAGAGAGACAGAGAGATAGAAAGCAAGAAATCACCCCCAAGGGGGGATGGCCACGCTGCAATCACTTCTCCTCCATTCTCCTCTGTGTGCACACATGCGCACTTTCCTGGCGTGAGTTTAAGCCACTGAGTCCGGAATTCGAACCGTGGTCGATTACATGGGAGTTCAGCGACATACCCATTATGCTAACTGCTGGTCCCTATACAAAAATGTTTCTGACAACCAAATACTTTGGCATACTGAGATTGGCACCTATTGAGTTAGAGAACAGCTACTATTAGGTTTGTAGATTTCATCTAATTTTTGGTCCTCTTCTCCTTTTTAAATCTTTCTCTCTTTTCCTTCTCTCCTTCTTTCCCTTCTTCCTCTCATTCTCCTTCTCCAGTCTCTGTGGAAACATGGCTACATAAGATCTTAGTTCTGTTATGTTCATTTAGGTGGTTTTTTCTTCTTTTTTTAGTAGAATACACCACATGATTAGAAACGGAAATCTTCCTGTATTTTAAAATCTCATCACTAACTGCCCACTCTCTATCTTATCTGCTTCTTTTATTCAATGAGAAATATACTACTAAAAATAACTTACTATGCCAGTTTAATTGTTTTCGAGAGAGATTTTTGCTATAGGGCATGTACACTTACTAGAGAGGCAAAGAGAGACAGAGACAGAAAGCAAGAAATCATCCCCCAGGGGGGATGGCCACACTGGAATCCTTCCTTCTCCATTCTCCTCTTGATTTTGGGCACACATACACATGCATTGGTATGAGTTTTAAGTCACCAGGTCCAGGACTCAAACCGCGATCAATACATGAGAGTCCAGCAATGTAATCATTTTGCCACCTGCTGGTCCCAGCCAGTTTAAATTTTTAATAATTTTAAGAAATAAATTATAGTTTGTCTTTAATATATTTGTAAAGAGTCTAATTTTCTAGGGCAAGTTTAAGTTCTTGTAAAACAATCACCAGTTGAGTGGCATCACTACTGAAGAATGTATTCTTTGGCTTTTCACTTCAAGATTGCAGTAGTCCTTACATTGTAAAGTGAAGTTTCTGTTTTGAAATCCTAGGATTCATTATGATTCTTAGGAGTAGATTTCAACATTCATTCCAGCATCTATTGAAATTATTTGAACTTCTATTGCTTTTCTCATCCCTTTGGTGCTACTTCTGAACTTAGTTCTACCTTGTAGATCTCTGCCTAAGTCACTGATTTGAGAGCTCATTATCCCTGTGCTAGTGTTCCTAAAATGTGAGGGACAATTCTGAGGTATTTATTAGTCATTTTCTACAGTCTCCACTGGGATATTCTACAGTAAGGTCTCAGCACCTCTACTTCTGAAGGAAGAGCACTAAGATCAATCTTTTCTATGAAAATTTACGTTTCTTTTCAATTCATCCAATGCAGCTTTCAGTTTCTATCTTGTTTTTTTTAAAGGTCAATTCCTACTCCATTTGATAACTCCAGTGATTTTTTTCCCACATATTCCCTAACACACTTTTTAACCAAAGATAACAAAAGGACTCTATCTTATAAGTATACTATTTGTAACATGTAGTAGTAGCTAGTTTTCCTTTAATGGATATTGGAGCCCTAGTAAGACTGATATTATATATATGATATTTCTTACTTACCCTAAGCAAATAATTCTAGGTAGTTGTTCCTTTCTAAGTTTGTTAAACTAACCTAGAGCAATTAGAAAAGCTTTTCTAGTCAATTTATTCACTACTAACTTGGCATGGCCAGTAGCACAGATTGTCATTTTTAATATAAACTATTTGACCTCACCATGAAGAAAGTTATGTATTTGGGTTAACTGGTGGCATAGCGGTTGAGATGGCTGGATCCCAACTGGCTGAGTGAGCAGTTCAAATCTTAGGCCTGATGGTTTGAGAAGTACGTTGGATGCATGTACTTTTGTACATGCATATCAAATGCCCAGAGGACAATGAAGGAGAAGGGGTTATTGTGTGGCTCCTAGGGGGTGCTTTGTCACTTCACCCCCCGCCCCACCCACCTCCACCCTGGTCTCTCTTCAATGAGAACATGTGTCCTATAGCAAAATAGCAGCAATAACAAAAGTTTATATATTTTACAAAATGCTGAAATGGTAATGGCTTCTTGTTTTAATCCCATAACTATTGACCAGTCACTATGGACCTATTCTTTCCTGTGTTTAATCATTCTTTAATTGGCAGTGGTCTTGCTGGGACAGGGAGAATGGTATTTGGGAGGAGTAGATTGGGCTAGATGTGATGTTTATTGAGTCATTTTTTTGTGTCTTCTAAGCCATATATTAGGTGAATTTCTAAAATATATTTCATATATATTTTATACACATACAATATATATGTGTTCTCATATCATCCAAATTGGTCCAGAAAGTCTTACTTTCTGCATTTTTAACCTTTACCCAACTCACAAAATTCCTTTACTCTTTCTCTGATGCAAATTATTAACTATGTGTTGACAATCAACATATTCAGTACAAGAAAATACAGTTCATGATTCAAAATACTACTTTTTCATTTTTATTACATAAGAGGGAAAGATAATAGTGAACACGTATCTGATTTTCTGTCTTCTGAGTTTTATTAGGTCTAGCTTCATGGACTGTTAGAAAGCTGAGAAACTTAATTATAGTTATTGCCCTTAAATACAATTAATTAGATACTATATTTATATATGTATGTGTATATGTATTATTATATGCTTATAATGATATATTATGTATGTACATCTTTACCTCAAATTTGTGTTTGACCAAGTAAAAAGACAAATTCACTGGAATTTACCAAAAGCACACACAAAACATTTCGAGTATGAAAAACTACAGCGTAATTGAGTAATAGAACAATAAGAGTTGCATGTTTAATGTTGAATACAGTATATTGAAAAACACTTTTATAATTATTTGTAGATATGAAAGGGATGCAATTTACAAGATAGTGAAGAACTCGGTGAGGCTGAGGTGAACCATTAGTGGTTATAGTTCAGCATGTGTCTATTGTTTTCATGCTTCTGACTAGATTGGAGGTGTATGTCAGTGCGGTAAAATGGAACAGATTATCTGATTTGTAGAAGGTTTGAACTCATGATCATACCTCATGCATTAAGGTATAAATCTTACAGAAAAGCTCAAGTCTTGTTAATTTTAGGAATCAAACCAGATTCATTATTACAAACATAAAAGCAATTATAGGTCATGAGGATGCCTTAATTATTTTGTAAAATTAATTTTTGGAACATAGAGTTAGGTGTTGCAATGTCTATTATATTTTCTCTCGTTTAGAAACATAATTTTTCTTTTTAGAAAGTGTCAGTGAGTGTGCTTCAGGATATGTTTCTTAAAGATTCTTAAAATACATTTAAGTACATTTAATTTCTTAGGTTATATTTAATTTTAAAGAACTATCTTGTTTTGCTCATATACTAGTCTATCTATTATTCAAAATCCTAAGGGACCACAAAATGTAGATATATATCCAAATGGTTTACTTGTGTTGTGTTGAAAAGTGTATTTGGAGGACTAGCAGATGGCGTAATGATTACATTGCTGGACACATGGCTAACTGTAGTTCAATTCCTGTACCCAGCGGCTTGAAACCCTCACTGGGGATGTATGCATGCATGCCCAAAATCCTGAGAGGAGAATGGAGGAGAAGGGATTGCAGTGGGATTATCCCCCTCCAGGGGGTGATTTCTCACTTTCTGGCCCTCTCTCCCTCTCTCTGTCTCTCTGGCAAGCATACACCCCCTATAGCAAAACTCTCTCTCTCTCAAAAAACAATGTGTATTTGGAAATATTTATGGTGAATAGATTTTCTCTTTCCATTTTTACATATGTTATTCATATTCAGTGAATTTAAGAAAAAAATAGTGACCTGAAGATTTTATTTTCCTATGCCTCTAAATTCACATGCATCCTTACTTTAAAATTATACTTATTTATGGCTAATACTTTTTTTTTCAAATTTTATTTATATTTTAGGCTAAAAGTCTCATAGAGAGATTTTTTAGTCAGCAAGTAGAAGTTCTTGGTAGACGTGCAGAACCATTGCCTGAAATATACTATATTGAAGGAACTCTCCAAATGATTTGGATTAATCGCTGCTTTCCAGGTTATGGAATGGATGTCTTGAAACATCCAAAATGTCCCGAGTGCTGTGGTATGTAATGAATCATCATTTCATGGTTACACTGAAGAAAATTCACTTATTTTCATTATGCCTTAGCAAATGTCTATCACTTATTTTTTTGCTGTCATAAGGTGTTTCTTTAGTTTATCTGAAGGTAGTACATTTTAAAAGACTGATGTGAATCTAAAGCTTTAAAAGAAAAAGCTAACTTAATCTTGGTATCAATAGTAGGGCAAGCGGAGTTTAAGAGCATTAGGCAGTTGTCTGGGAAGAAACACAGCTAGTACTTTGATATAGTTAGAGTCACCTAGAGCTGTTTATCTTAAAAAGAACCAAACAATACATCTTGTAGAATCTGTTACTGATGAAATCAGGTTCATATAGTTCAGGTGAGTTGTAACTGTTTTGTTTTGCTTTGTTTTTGCAAAAAGTATATAAATCATCTTATTATCAGTTGTGTTTTCTGACTTTTGTTTTGGGCACTATAGGATCTAATTCTTTTTTTGGCATTTGTTGGTTCATTTTTATCCTTGTTTAAAAGTTCTACATAGGTTAATGGCTTAGGTTGGGTATGTGAATTCAAACACTTTACATTTATATTATCAAGAGTTAAGTGGGCCGGGGACCAGCAGTTAGTGCAATGGCTATGTCGCTGGATTCCCATGTAGTCAACTGCGGTTCGCGTCCCGGACCCGGTGGTTTAAAACTCATGCCAGGCGCATGTGCGTGTGTGCTCAAGATCCCGAGAGGAGAATGGAAGAGAAGGGATTGCGGCGTTGCCATCCCCCCTGGGGGGTGATTTCTTGATTTCTGTCTCTCTCTATCTGTCTGGCGAGCGCACGCGCCCTACAGCAAAAACATCTCAAAAAAAAAATGTTAAAAGAGTTAAGTGGGCCAATTAATTTTAAATCTTAAAAGATTTTCTAGTTTATTAATATCACTTAATTAGTACTACTTTCTAAATAATCACCAATCATTCTATTTTCATTTTTTCCTAGTATTTTAGACTAAAAGCCTTTTCTTGTTACAGAGAAGTAGATATTGTTTGCTTTCTTTAGTTCAATTTTACTTTTTATTTTTTCTTGTATTGTTTTTGTTTAAATTTATGAAATTTGAAAAAAAAACACTGTAAAGGTATATTAGGAAATATGATACAAATTTAACAAACATTTTTAAATGCCAAGTTTATAACTTTTTATAATTAGTTATTAAGTATATCACTCTAGAGCACAGAAAGGAATGAAGAAATATCTAGAATTACCAAGTAAAGAAACAAACGTATTGTTTAGCTATCTACTTAAATACATTAATATGGTTTTTTCCACTAAAGATTTAAGGTAAACTAAAATTGTTAGGAACATCTATATCTCATTAAGTATAGGGATTTCGAGGTAAACATTTTTTTTTCTGGGATTGAATTTTTTTCCCCCCATAGGGCACATGTGCTCTGCAGAAAGGGACAGAGAGAGGGGAGGTGAGAAATCAGTCCCTAGATGGGATCACTGTGCTGCAGTCCCTTTTCCTCCATTTTCCTCTTGGAATTTTGGGCACACATATACATGATTCTGGCATGATTTTCAAGCTGCCAGGTCTGGTACTCAAACCATGGTTTGCCATGTGGAAATCCAGCCCCTCAACCGCAATGCCACCTTCTGGTCCTGGCAATAAGCATAGTTAATTCAAGTGAAATAGCAGTTTTGAATCTCTGATAATAGTGAATAATTTAATTTTTAATTTATAAACTTTTGGGTAATAATCCAATTGTCAGGTTCTCTAAATTCATCATATAATTGCAACATTCTGTGTATTATGTGTTGTACTGTTTGATTAAATTCATTAATTATTTTTTTTCTGCCAGCCAATCCTCATACAAGAAAATTTATATATAAATCTAAGAAATAAGTTCTGCCTCTGAAATACCCTTTTGTTCTCACAGATATAGTCTCTGTCCACAGAGTTAAGATATATAGGAAATACATCCATGAAACAGGAAACTAGAGACCACTAACTTCAGGAAACAGAAAGAAAATTACCAAGTAAAGAAACAAACGTATTGTTTAGCTATCTACTTAAATACATTAATATGGTTTTTTCCACTAAAGATTTAAGGTAAACTAAAATTGTTAGGAACATCTATATCTCATTAAGTATAGGGATTTCGAGGTAAACATTTTTTTTTCTGGGATTGAATTTTTTTCCCCCCATAGGGCACATGTGCTCTGCAGAAAGGGACAGAGAGAGGGGAGGTGAGAAATCAGTCCCTAGATGGGATCACTGTGCTGCAGTCCCTTTTCCTCCATTTTCCTCTTGGAATTTTGGGCACACATATACATGATTCTGGCATGATTTTCAAGCTGCCAGGTCTGGTACTCAAACCATGGTTTGCCATGTGGAAATCCAGCCCCTCAACCGCAATGCCACCTTCTGGTCCTGGCAATAAGCATAGTTAATTCAAGTGAAATAGCAGTTTTGAATCTTTGATAATAGTGAATAATTTAATTTTTAATTTATAAACTTTTGGGTAATAATCCAATTGTCAGGTTCTCTAAATTCATCATATAATTGCAACATTCTGTGTATTATGTGTTGTACTGTTTGATTAAATTCATTAATTATTTTTTTTCTGCCAGCCAATCCTCATACAAGAAAATTTATATATAAATCTAAGAAATAAGTTCTGCCTCTGAAATACCCTTTTGTTCTCACAGATATAGTCTCTGTCCACAGAGTTAAGATATATAGGAAATACATCCATGAAACAGGAAACTAGAGACCACTAACTTCAGGAAACAGAAAGAAAAAAAAAAGGTTAAATAAAGAAAGCCAAGCTAGACATAGGATAGATCACAAAGAATTAATGTAATTAAGATAAGGCTTTCTCAGTATTTTGGAAATTGAAGTAGTTACCTTGAAGGATGACAGGTTAGGTACTTTCACAGCAAAACCATGAATCAGCATCAAGTTTCTTGGGGGACTTTTGCCTGATGGGGCTAGGGAGTTACTAAGAGTTAGGACTCATGAAAGACCTGGAAAGGTAAAAGGAAGAGTCAAAATGTAACGTGGTAGCAGTAATCATTGAGTAAAGAAGTTTGTTTATGGGCTTATTATCATTGTTTAATAGACTTATTAACTAGCAATTTGCTGAGTTTCATTTTGTGCCATTCTATGGTCAGTATTTTAATTTTGAATTACTTTTGTGGTATTATCACCTCTGTCAACTGTTAAGCAAGACTGAGCTTCCTTTGTGACTAGAACTCTTCAAATATGTGATATTCAGACTTTCATAATATACAGTACTTTTTTCTTTATATTGTGGAAGAATATTACTCTAGTTTAAAAGAGTATTGTACCACTCAAAAAATTAAAATCTCAAAGTATTAAAAATATCCATAGGATCAGCAGGTTGTGTGATGGTTAAGGGCCCTGGACTCCCACATGACTGATTGCAGTTTGAGTCTCAGACCTGGTGGCTTGCTTTCTCACTTTCCCTCTCTCTCTCTCTCTCTGTCTCTCTCTCGTCAAATTAAAATTAAAAAAAGAAAGAAAGTTAAATAAAATAATTCTTGGGACCAGCTGTTAGCATAATGGCTATGTTGCTGGACTCTCATGTGGTCAACCACGGTTTGAGTCCTGGACCCAGTGGCTTAAACTCAACGCTGGGCACATGTGTGTGCATGCATGCCCAAGATCCTGAGAGGAGAATGGAGGAGAGGGGATTGCAGCATGGCCATCCCCCCTGGCAATTATCCCTGGGGGGTGATTTCTTGCTTTCTGTCTCTCTGTCTTTCTCTGATTCTCTGGTGAGCTCATGCATCCTGTAGCAAAAACCACTCCAAAATAATAATAATAATAATAATAATAATAATAATAATAATAATGATAATAATTCTTTAAAAATAGATCCAAAATAATTCTTGGTACAAAACAAAATTAGAATATTAAATGAACTTAAATGTCATTTGAGTGTGAAGTGGAATACTAAATAGAAACTGAAAATATGTAACGTATAAAATGAATTACTTCCAGAATGAAAACATATGATGTTTGTGCTCAACCAAGATCAAGACAGGCATGTTTATTATGTAAGGAAAATGCATTTACTTTCTCAGCAGTAGGTTAAGTAAACTGTGGATTTGTTCTTTTTCTTTGGTTATCTTCCTTTACTCATTCACTTTTTATTTCTAGAAGGCAAAGATGTTTCCATATACATTAATGGAGACTTAACATTTCTATCTATGTAAATACATTATTTCTGATTTTTCAGTATTTTAAATTAATTTTCACTGTAAAAGAAAAACTGTAATCTCACATTTAGCACTGTTTATTATAAACATCTTTTTGTCAATCATTATGACACTGGGAAAAGAAAAGGCTTTAGGGTTTAGAGCTGACCCCATAGCCTAGAGGTTAAGGAAAGCTGAATTCCACATGGCCAATCGTGGTTTAAATCCCCACATTGGTGGCTTGAAAAACACTGTGGGCATGTACATGCATGTACAAATTCTGACAGGACAGAAAAATGAAGGATAAAGTGCTGTGGCATGGCCTCGCCCCGGTGGGGTCCCCACATCCTTTGATAGTTACAGAAGAAAACTTAATGGGGCCAGCGGGTAGTGTGGTGGTTAAGGTGCTGGATTGCACATGGCCCACTGTAGTTTAGTCCTAAACCTAGTAGCTTGAAAATCACAAAAAATGTATAGATAAATAAATACGTAATTTTTTAAGAGAAAACTTTTAAAAAGACCTTAAAGTTCCAAGTTATAAATTACTCATAATGTTATATTATAAAGATACCACAACCAGAGACCAGCCAAATAATATCAGATTATTATTTCTGGTTGAACTGTTTAAAATACAGGTTGTCAAATTTTTATAAATTTGCAGTTTTTGCTACTTCTGTATTTTCTAGTATTTCTCTGAAACTTAATATATCTAATCTTGTCTATTCACCATTCTACGTTTTATTCCCATTTCTTCAAAATCTCACATTGTCCATTTTCCTCCCACTGTCTCTGCTATCACTGATTTTTTATGTTCTGTTGTGATTGTAAAAGATATTTTGTATTATTTCAGTATTTTAGAATTTATTTAAACTTACATTTATGAATATAATTATTTATCCTGGAGAATGTTTCATATGCACTTGATAAAAATGAATGTTTGCCTGTGGCAGTAGAGGGTCCTATATCTTAACCTTTCTATACCTTAGATTTATAGTGTTTCCTAAACCCTGTTTTATTACCCATCTTTTCTTCAGTGGTTTACCTGTTATTGATAGTAAGGTAATGAAATCTTTTAACTAATACTGTAACATTTTCCATCCTCCTGTTCTGTCAGTGTTTACTTCATATATTTTGGGGCTCTGTTGTTTGGTGCATATATATTTATATTTGCTATTTTATATCCGCTTCTTGAACTGAATTGTCCTGCTTTTCAATATGTAATTTTTTCTTGCTCTGTTTACCAGTGTTTATCTGAAAGTCTATTTTGTCTGATATTGTTAGTCCATTGGGAAAGTCATGGCATCTTGTCCTGTGCAGAAATGTGTCATGACCTTCCCAACAGCCAAATAGTAAAACCACTCCAGCTCTCTTTCAGTTGCTATTTGTGTGGAATATCTTTTCCCATCCTTTCCTTCCAGTCTATCTGTGTCTGAAATCTTAGAGGAAGCAGATAGTTGGATTGTGGCTTTTTGTTTTAGTCTGTTCTACCAATATATCTATCGATTGGAAAGATTAATTCATTTACACTTAAAATTGTTACTGATAAAAAAGGGCTTCTCTCAATTTGCTATTTGTTTTTATATTTCTGTAACTTTTTAATTAATTTTTCTATTGCTAGTTTCCTTTACTTTAGTTGATTTCTTGTAGTGATTTTTAAAATCTTACTTCTCACTTCCTTTATATATATTGTAAAACTGTTTTCTATGTGATTACCATGGGAATGACATATAACATCTTAATTTTATAACAATCTAAAATTTGAAGTGATACCAGTTTACGTTTATTCACACATAAAAACATTGCCTCTATCATTCTGACCCCCTTGCTGTAAAGTATTGCTGTTGCAAATTATATCTTTAACATTGCGTGTACTATAACTTAGGTATATACTTTATACATTTTTTATATACTGTAAAAATGAAAGAGTGCTGTAAGAGACCAATATTTTGATCAGACTGTTATTTTTACTTTCTCATATGTTTACCTTTTTTAGAGATATTTCTATCCTTATCTACCTTCATGTTACTGTCTAGCATAATTTCAACCTGAAAGACTCCCTTTAGCACTTCTTGTAATAGTAGAGTGAACTTTTTTTTTTTTAAAGATTTTTGCCATAGGGCTTGTGTGCTTGCTGGAGACAGATAGAGAGACAGAGAGAAAGTGAGAAATCACCCCCTAGGAGGGGGATGACCATACTTCAGTCATTTCTCCTCCATTCTCCTGCTGGGATTTTGGGTATGCATGCACACACCCATTGTGATTTTCAAGCTTTCAGGTCTGGGATTCAAATCATGATTGGCCATGTGGGAGTCTAGCGCCTTAACCACTATGCTACCTGCTGGTCCCTGAACACATATCTTAAATATGTTCAAACAAAGACCAAATTAACTAAGAAAATAATGTCTGAAGAATAACAATGAAAAGACAGAAATCAGACAAAGGCATTCACCAGAAATTCTAGAGCCAAAAAGTATAAAAACAAATGACAAATTCACAGGAATTTACCAGCCACCTTAAATAAATTTGTTTTTTCTTGAATGAATTGAAATGAATTTTATACTTCAGGTTTCTGTAGAATATGCTAGTGAAGCTGTCTGTGCTAGATTTTCTTCATAGGAAGATTAATTTAAAGGAAAAAGTTATCTTTTTATTGTTTATGATATCTTAAGGTTTTCTTTTTTGTGTTTTTTTGTTTTTGTAAATCATTGATTTTATCTAAAATTCATTTTAAGTTATAAGCATAGTCATAATATTCAACTACAGGGCTAGGTAATGGTACAGTGGTAATGCAGCTGAATCTACATGAGAAAAGTTCTGGGTTCACTTCCTAAAAGCTCCCTGAGTTTGCCAGGCATGAGTGAGTGTACTTTTAATCCTAGCTAGCTGACTGGGGTGGACTATTTCAGGCAGACCTTCTTAGGGGTACCTGTCTAGACAACCCCATGAATATTTAGGTATATATTATGTATAATATATTATTATGCTTATTGTATTATATATTGTATATGTGTGTATGCATATATGTATATATTTATGCAGCTATATAATTAATCTCAGTTTCACATCAATATGAGAAAATTACCAGTATTATGGAAGTTTTTCCTTTACAGTGAAAATCTCTAATCCATGAGTAACTAATAATGCAACATCTGCCACCATAGATGAATTTGCCTATTCTTTTTATAAATTCATTTAATTTTATTTGTTGTTATTATTTATTTTTTAATTTCGCCAGAGAGATACAGAGAGAGAGAAAGGAAAAGTGAGAAAACAAGCTGCTAGGTCCAGGACTTGAACCACTGTTGGCCATATGGGAAGTCCAGCACCTTAATTACTGTGCCACCTGCCAGCCCCTAATTTGCATATTCTTGAACTTAATTTAGAAAAAGTTACATTATTATATGGTCTTTCAAAACTAGCTTTTTCACTCATCACTATTTCTATGAGATTAATCATTACAGTTTAATGCGGCAATAAGTATATTCTTTTTTTCTGGCCAGTTGGTGGCATTAGGTTAAGGCACTGGCCAACTACGCAGTTTCAGTCTGAGGCCCAGTAGCTTAAAACTTTCAAAGAAGAGCTAAACCCATTATACTCAAAACCATTGCTAAAGATTCAAAAGGAAGGAACCCTTCCAAATTCATTTTGTGAAGCCTCCATCACAGTCATCCCCAAAACAGACAAGGACATAACAAAAAAGGAAAACTACAGGCGAGTGTCTCTGATGAATATAGATACAAAAATCCTTAACAAGATACTAGCAAATCAAATCCAGTGACACATAAAACAGATTGTACACCATGACCAGGTAGGCTTTATTCCAGGGATGAAAGGGTATTCAACATACACAAAACCGGAAAGATTATACAACCATATTAACAGAAAGAAAAATAAAAAAACATAAGATCTTAGCAATCAATGCAGAAAAAGCATTTGATAAAATACAGCATTCTTTATGTTTAACATTCTCAGCAAAATCGGCAGAGAAGGGACATTTCTCAACAGAACAAAAGCCATGTATGAAAAATTCATAGCCAACATCATACTGAATGGGGAAAAGCTGAAAACTGGAACAAGACAAGGCTGTCCACATTCTCTACTTCTTTTCAATATAGTACTGGAAGTCCTAGCTAATGCAATCAGACAAGAGACTGAAATGAAAGGCATTCAGATAGGGAAAGAAGAAAAAAGACAAGGCCACCTGCTTTCTCCACTCCTTTTCAATATAGTACCAGAAGTCCAAGCCAATGCAATCAGATGAGAATAAAATAAAAAGCATTCCAACAGGGAAAGAAGAAGTAAAATTATCTCTATTTGCAGATGACATGATTATATAAATAGAAAACCCAAAAGAATCCATGAAAAATACTCCTGGAATTGATAAATGAATACAATAAAGTGGCAGGATACAAAATCAACATACAAAAAAATCTATAGCATATTTATACACCAACAATGAGCAGAATGAAGTAGAACTGAAGAACTGACAAAAGCAATCACATTTACAGTAAGCAAAAAAGTATAAGATACATAGGAATAAACCTAAGCAAGGAAGTGAAAGACCTCTACAAGGAAAACTATGAAAATTAAAAAAAAAAAAAAAGACACAAAAAAGTGGAAGAACATCCCATGGTCCTTGATTGGAAGAATTATTATAATTAGAATGTCAATCCTCAAATTAATCTACATATTTAATTCAGTCCCAATCAATTACCAGAGCATTCTTCATAAATTTAGAAAAAAAAAATCATAGAATCTGTCTGGAATCATAAAAGACCTTCTATTGCCAAAGCCATTCTGTGCAAGAAGAGTGGAGTATGAGGCATCTCACTCCCTGACCCCACAATATATTACAAAGCTGTGATAATCGAAACAGCATGATACTGACACAAAAAATAGGCATATAGTCTAATGGAATAAAATAGAGAACCCAGAAGAAAACCCCAAAAAGTACAATTTTTTTTTTTTTTGGGGGGGGAGAGGTTTTTGCTATAGTGCATGGGCGCTCGCCAGAAAGATAGTGAGAGAGAGCGAGACAGAAAGCGAGAAATCATCCCCCAGTGGGGATGGCCACACTGCAATCCCTTGTTCTCCATTCTCCTCTCAGGATCTTGGACATGCATGCGCACGTGCCCAGTATGAATTTAAACCACTGGGTCCAGGACTCGAACTGTGGTTGGCTACATGGGGAGTCCAGCAACATAGCCATTGCGCCAACTGCTGGTCCCCAATTTTTAAAAATTTTTTAAAGAGAGATTTTTGCTATAGGGCACAGGTACTTGCCAGAGAGAGGCGGAGTGACAGAAAGCAAGAAATCACCCCTTTGGGGGATAGCCATGCCACAATCCCTTCTCCTCTAGTCTCCTCTGAGGATTTTGGCCTTCATGCATGCCTATACACCCACTGTGAGTTTGCAGTTGCCAGGTCCAGGACTCGAACTGCAGTCAACCATGTGGGAATCCAGTGATGTAACCATTACACCATGTGCTGGTTCCAAGTCAACTGATTTTTCACAAAGGACACAAGTCAATCTAGTGGGGAAAAGTAAACCTGTTTAGCTAGTAGTGCTGGAAAAACTGGGTAAGCCCCTGCAGAAAGATGAAACTGGACCACTATCTCTCACCATTTACAAAAGTCAACTCAGAATGAATGAAACCTAAGACCTCAAACTATGAAACTACTGATGGAAAACGGAGGGGAATCTTTTAGAGACAGAGGAGTTGGCAAAGACTTACTGAAAAAGACCACCTAAGTATAGGCAATAATCCCCAAAATAGACAAATGAGATTACATCAGTTTACAAAGCTTCTGCACAGTAAAAGGAACAATAATTGAAGAATATATTTGGAAGAATATATTTGCTATGCCTCACATAAGGGACTGTTAACCAGGATATACAGGAAACTCAAATAGCTTACCTGAAAAAAAAGATCAGCCTAATGAGCTAAAAAGACAACTGTCTAAAGAAGACATATGAATGGCCAAAAAACATATGAAAGACATGATCAAACATCTCTTATCATAAGGGAGATGCAAATCAAAACTACAATGAAATACCACCTAACCCCAGTCAGAATGACTAAGATTTAAAAAAATAATAAAGAATGATAAATACTGGCTAGGCTGTGGTGAAAAGGGAACTCTCCTACACTGTTGGTGGGAATGTAAATTAGTGCAGCCACTGTAAAGAACAATATGGAGGTTCCTCAAAGACCTACAAATAGAACTACCATATGATCCAGCATTTCCACTCCTAGGTATCTACTGAAAGGATAGGAAAGCATTCTGTCAGAAAAACACTTGTACTTTCATGCTTATTGCAGCATTATTCACAACTGCTAAGACATGGAACCAACCCAAATGTCCATGAACAGATAAAAGGATTAAAAAAATGTGGGGCATTTACTCTATGGAATACTACTCAGCCATAAAACGAAACAGAACAAACAAACAAACAAAAACAACACACACACAAGAAATCCCTAGCATTTGATAAAAAGTGGATTAATATGGACTACTTACTGCTAAGTGAAGCAAGCCAGATGATGAAAGAGAGGCATTTTATGTCCCCACTCAATATATGCTGAATGTCGGCACTCCGTGGCAGAGACCGAATGATTGGAAGGTACAGAAGCATAGAGAGAGCAATGATGATACTGGAAACAGTGGGGGAAGAATGTGGGAAATGGGGGAGGGTGAGAGGGAGGGAATCAAGGGGAAAAAGAAAGAAGCAAAATATTTAAGGAACCCAAAATGGGAAAGAAGTCTGTTGTTTATAATGTATATGGTAATGTTTTTGACTGAACCAATATGCAGTGGGTTCATGATGGGAAAATTAATTTGGTATGCTATGATGACACACAGTGATTAAATTTTAAAAATAAATAAAAATACACTAGGCATGTATGCATACAAGCTCAAAATCCCAAGAAAAGAAATAGAGAAGTGATGGCAGAGTGACCATCCCCCATGAGGGGCTGCTACTTGCTTGCTCCCCTCCGCCCTCTGTCTCTGGTGAGTGTACTCACCGTCTAGGAAATTAAATATATATCTATACATATTATTTTTAATGATGTATGCTGTGTTATTGACTGGAGTAAATTTATCCTTTCTATTCTTGATTATATTCTATCTATAATCAAAAGTAATTATTAATAAATTACTATTAACTAATAATAGCCAGTAGTGTTATTGTTAGTGTAATTACAAGAAGCGTTGCTGTTTTGGGAGACATTTTTCTTCAGTATATATCGATAGGGATGTTTAATCAAAGGATGGAATATTATACTAGTTTAGTAGTTATTGCTACAGTTTTTTAGTGTGCTTGAACCAGTTTTTACTGACCCAGTAATGGGTGAGAAATCCAGGTTAAGATCATAGTTTAATTAACATTTGATCAACTACATAAGATGTGTCTTGATATTTCTTGATGTAGATCTTTCAATTTGTTTTTGTTGTTCTAGGGAGCTGCATTTTCATATCCATTTTGGAGTAAGCTCATAATTTTTAAAAAGAATTATTAACTTTATTTATTTCTTTTTAATTTGACCAGAGAGGGACAGAGCATGTGAGAGAAGGGGGGGTGGGCAGTGAGAAAGCAAGTCACCAGGTCCGGGACTCCACCTGCGTTCGGTCTTGTGGGAGTCCAGTATCCTTAACCACCGTACCACCTACTGGCTCTAGCAGCTCATAATTTTTACAGAAACATGAGGATTTTGATCTGAGTAAGTTCGAATATGTAGATCAGTTTTGATGAATTGATATTGATATCTAATGTTATTTTTACAATTTTTGAACATAGTATACCTTTCTTTTAATTTGTCTTTTTAGATTGCAGAGAAATATTTTAAATATATATATATAGAATTTAAGCCACCAGTTCTGGGTCTTGAACCGCAGGCTACTACATGGGAATCCAGCGACATAGCCATTACGCCAACTGCTGGTCCCTAAATATATGGTTTCTAGCCTAGAGTTCAGACATATTATTGAGTTTGGAATATTATCTAATTTCCTTTTGAGTCCTTTTTGTCTTATAAGTTATATACAAGTGTAGTGTATAATTCTCAATATTTGGGGAATTTTTAATGTCTATTTTATTCAATTCTAAATGAATCTGTTACCATAAGAAGAAATATGCTATTATTTTATCATTTTCATACTTGTAGTTAAGTATATTGTGGTATATTTAGTCACACAGTCACCGAGGTTAGGACTTGCACCTATCTTTTTGAGGGACACTTTTCAATCCACTCCGTTAGGCCTTTTGGCTTTCAAAAATTCTTTTCCATTCCACTTGCAAAATATGTTCATACCTTGCCAACACCCCCAGAAGTCTCATCTCATTGTGACTTCAACCTTAAGTCCAAAGTCTTATCTAATTTAAATATCATCAGCTCAAAAAGTTCCAAATTGGGACAAGCAGATAGTGTAATGATTACATCACTGGACTCCTGCATAGGTGACCGTGGTTCGAGTCTTGGACCAAGCAGCTAAAAATTCACACTGAGCACATGTGCATACATGCCCAAAATCCTGAGAGGAGAATGGAGGAGAAGGGATTGTTGCATGGTCGTCCCCACTAGGGGTTGATTTCTTCCTTTCTGTCTCTCTATCTCTTCGCCAAGTGCCCTATAGCAAAAATCTCTCTAAAAATAAAAGGTTCCAAATTATCATCATCTAGATCACTAAATCCTGTATGGCTGGGATACTAGATATGATGCATCTTGGTTGGGGAAAAGCTGTTTTCTATTTGTGGAGATTTGATCTTAGAAAATAAGTTATCTGGCTCCAAAATAAAATAATGGGACAGATACAAGATGAGTATTTTTTATTACAAAAAGGAAAAATTAGAAGAAAGAAAGTGGTCGGTAGTCATAAGCAATTTTGAAATCTAGTGGGGAAAAATCCTTTAGATTTTAAGGTCTGAAAACAAGTCTTTATGGCTCTCTGGAACTGCAGAGGCTTTGCCCTCTGGGCTCATAGAGTCTCTGTTATGAACCCTGCCTCTCTGGTTCTGCCCTGGTCAGCTCCTGGCCCTGTTGCTTCTCCATCAGAGCCATTCTTCTTATTTCTGATGGATAACATGTATTTGCAACCAGTAATGTATTAGCCCATTTCCTGCCTGTAGAATTTTGGAAAGCCAATGGCCTTATTTCATTTTATTTTTTCTATTTGTCCTTTGTTCCCAGTTAGCATTGTTTCTGCTGATAGAGCATTCTTGAAAAAACTTGCGGGTTTCTTGCATATGTCTTAAATTCCACACTATTAAACACGAGGGTTCTCCACAGATTTCCCTGCAGAATCATATCTCTATCTTCTGGGCTGCTGCTTGGATGATTGAGGTGGTCTTTGAGTCATGAACCTACTTTCTGCAGCTACACCGTCAGTCTATTCTGCTTTTCAGAATTTTTTTTTTTTAATTTTTAGTCCTTTGAAATCTCCACAGAAGCTTCCAAATTATCTAGTGCTATTTCTCTCTCATTTTATGTTTCCTTTCACATTTTACTGTAAGAAACAAGGAATAACCAGGACATGCCTTTCATTTTGTTTGTTGTGTTGAAATTTTGTTTTTTGGATTTTGATTTTGTTCTTGGGGAAGGAGAGTGAGAGAGTAGGGGGTGAGAAAGAAATGAGGAGGGCAAAGAGAGGTAAAGAAGGAGATGGAGGATAGGGAGAGGAAGGAGTCCTATAAATATCAATTAAGTCAGTTTGATTGTTATTTAAATCTGTATCCTTACTGACTTTCTGCCTACTTGTTTTGTCAATTTAAAGAGGACTTTTTACCTTTCTGACTAAAATTATGAAACTATTTATTTTTTCTGTTTTATCAGTGTCTGCATCATGTATTTTGAGATTCTGTTATTAGGTACAGAATTGGTTAAGATTACTGTATCTGTCTGGTTAAATACACTCCCTTATCATGATGACATAAACTTCTTGATTCCTTGGAACATGTTTTCCTCTGAAATCTACTTTTTCTCATTTTCATATTGCTGGTGTAGCGTTATGGTTTATCAGACAGGGTCATATATGATTCCATTTATCTGTCTTTGCATTTTATTGTGGTGGTTACTGTAAGTTTATAATATACACCATTACTGTATCACAGTCTGCCTTCGAGTAATGTACATCTTCACAAAAACGTATTTTAAAACAGTATATTTCCATGTCTATGCTCCTGACCTTAGTGCTATTATAGAAATCCATTTTATGCCCCAAATCCCACATTGCATTGTTACTATGTTACTATATTTCTTTCTTTCTTTTTTTTTTTTGGAGAGGTTTTTGCTATAGGGTTCATGTGCTCTCCAGAAAGAGAGAGAGAGACAGAGACACAGAAAGCAAGAAATCACCCTCTAGGGGGGATGGCCACACCACAATCCCTTCTCCTCCATTCTCCTTTAGGGATCTTGGGTACACACACATGCACCTGACGTGAGTTTAAGCCACTTGGGCTGGGACTTGAACCGCAGTCGACTACTGGGAATCCAGCGACATAGCCATTATACCAACTGCTGGTTCCTGTTACTATTTTTCTTACTCAGTGACCTTCTTTTGGGGTGGAAATAGTACTGAAATACATATTTACTTGTATTACTACCACTTCCAGTAGTCTTCCTTCTTTTGTGCAGACCCATTTCCGTCTATATTCATTTTCCTGTGAACTAAAGGACTTAGGATACTTACTATTTCTTCTGTTTTGGCTCTACCTTTTAGGAATATGTTATTGTCTTAATGTATGAAAAAGCCTTTTTTATCTTCACTTTTGAGTGATTTTCATTTAGTAGAGATAGAATTTTAGCTTGACAGTTTGTTGTTCACTTCAGTTGTTTCTAGTAGGAATTCTGTCATCCTTATTCCTCTTTTTGTCTGAGATTTCTTTTAAGATTTTCTCTTTATCACTGTTTTTGAGAAATATGAATCTAATGAATCTTGTTGGAGTTTTCTTCATGGTTCTTTCTATTATTTTTTATTTTACATTTATTCACTGTTTATCATTATAGCATACAAAATGAATTTTGCAATCCAGAATACACTGAATACTGGCCCAATCAGAGATATTACCATACCCTAGATGAATTTCTATTTTGTATTTCTTAACTATTTTACTTCTTTCTTTTTTTCCCTTTGGTTCCCTCCATCTCACCCTCTGCCTTTCTCACCTCCCTTCCACACTATCTCTGGTGTCCACAATTGCTCTCCATGCTTTATATCTTCCCATCTTTCAATTTTTGCCATAGAGTGCACACATTCAGTATATATTAAGTGGGTATGTACAATCCCTCTCTCTGGCTTACTTCATTTAGCAGTAAATCTTCCAAGTTTGTCCACTCAAATGCTAGGATTTCTTTTTATTCATGGCTGAATAATATTCCATAGTGTATATGTGCCACAGTTCATTTATCTCTTTGTGTTAGTTCCATGTCTTAGCAGTTGTGAATAATGCCACAGTAAACATGGATGTGCAAGTGTTTTTCTGACTTAGTCCATTCCTATATTTTGGGTAGATACCCAGGAGTGGAATTAATACACCGTTAAATTGCTTAGAAACAGTTCCAACATTTCTTGTCTTGCTTTTCAGATTTTGAGGCTGAGTTCAACCTGTGTAGCACAGCCTTAAGTGTGCCGGATGGTAGGAGCTGGGAGCCATATGCTGTCTGTGTTTCAGGTTCCTGGATCCTGGCAGACTGGAGAATGGAGGAAGGGACTTGTGGTATAACCAAATCCTGTGGAGAGTACTGCTTGTTCTCTGTCTCCTATGTGTGTATACACTTCATCATAAAGAGTAAACTATTTTTAGGTTGGACTAATGTCAGTCTAGATTAACTATTACCCAATATTGAGATAAGACTTTTCTCTGTATGTTAACTAGTTCACTATGAACCTGCTTCTCTTGGGGTTTTCAAGACTGACTCATGGGAACATGTTCTGTTCGCAGTCCTGTGTGAGCACTAGGCATTGTTACTTTACAGCATGGCAGATGAGAGCCAAAGTTTATGTCCTAAGTAAATAGGGGAAAGTCATGATGTTTTTATGACCTAGCCTCAGAAGTCACCTAGCATCAGTTCTGCTATACTCAGAAAGATCAATAAGGACACAATGCAGGTATGTATGGGATAAGCCATATGTGTGAGTTTGCCACCTTTGGAAATACAGTCTGCCAAAAAGTTCTTTGCACTTCCATATAGATAGTAAAATCAGCTGGTTGATATCTGTTTCTAGTAAGTCTTCTGTAAACATGGTGTATTTTTATTTCTTTAGAGTTTCTTTGTATTTTTTTAATCAATATTTTTAAATTGTTAGTGACACCTTTACAGTTTTTATCTTATTTTAAATTGAATTTTTTTAATTCAGAGATTTTTGCAATGGAGGAGAAGGGATTGTTGCATGGTCATCCCCACTAGGGGTTGATTTCTTGCTTTCTGTCTCTCTATCTCTTTGCCAAGTACCCTATAGCAAAAACTTCTCAAAAAAAAAAAAAAAGAAATATTCCATATTTCACCTTGAAGTATCATGTTAACTTTATTTTTTTTTTTGAATTTCATAAAAGAGAAACAGAAAGAAAGATAGAGAAAGACAGGTACCTTCATCAGGGTCTCACCTGATGATGCTCTCGCCCGTTTCCCAGCATCAAGGATCATGGTTCTGTGTACACATGTGTACTCGGCATGTCCAAACTGACACAAGAACCTCCATCTTCCATATGGCTTTCAACATTGCAGAGGGGCATGCCACCACCATCCCACTGCAGCTTGCCTAGAATTGTTTTGAGATATTCTTTAACAGACTATGAAATTCCTACTTATTTTATTCAAGTATTTTATTGTAGTTGAGAGTTGGATTTTAAATGCTTTCCTCTATTTATTGGAAGAAAGTAGTAAATTATTTGATCTATAAAATACTTAAAGAACCTTATAATTTTTTTTAAGTTTGTTTTATTTCTTCCATGAGAGGGAGGAAGAAGGAGAGAGACACCCTCAATCTCAGAGAGCCCGGGTAATGGACCCAGTGTGTACAAGAAGGCTTGGGACATGAACCCTGGATTTTTCTCTTTTTTTTTTTTTCATTTTTAAAATTTTATTCATTCACTATAGATCATTATAGCATACAAAATGAGATTTCTCATTCAGAATACACTGTATATTGGCTCAATCAAGCACATCAAGATACATGTTATCATCAACAGAAATTTTCAATTTCTTGTTTCCTGTATATTTTACTTTCTTTTTTCTTCCTTTCTTTTTTTTTGTCATCCTTGATTCCCTATCTCTCACCCTCTGCTGGGTCCCACCCTCCTCCCACACTCTCCCTGGTATCCATGATTGCTTTCTATGCCTCTTCCCCTCATTTTATTGATTTGCTAATGAACTTAATTAATCTAAAAATTTCCATTAGTAAGCGCAGCTGATATATACACATCCATGAACACAAGTCTGACTTTAGGCATAAACCTCAGTGAGTAGAATGAACGTACTATAAAGTAGCACCTAGCTGGGGCTAAATAGCTTACTGCAGTCATCAAATATGCATTTATAATTTTTTGACAGACCCCACTTTGTCTTTATGTGTTGCCAGATTTAGTTTCCTAATATTCTAAGGCTTTCTAATATTTTATTATATATGTCGTTATAATTCTTTTTTCACTTTTGGTGAGTCATGATTATCCCAGCCTTAATAAAAACAAGTTGGGATGTCTTTTCTGTGTTCTGAAAAAAAAAATAGTCTTTAGTAACAGTTTTTTTTTCTTTTAATTGTTTTGTAGAACTTTCCAATGAAGCTATCTGGGCCTGGAGCTTTATTTGTGGGAAAGTATTTTTTAATCACCTTTACTAAGATGTAATGTGATTTTACATATCTTTTCCTCTCAGGTTATTTTTTTTTCTTAGTGTTGACTTAAATATTTATTTACACCTTTTGGGAAAAAAATCTTTTTGTGTTCTTCTTTCTTTTTTTTAATAGTATATTTCAAGTATCAGAAGTTTTAATTTTGATACAGCCTAGTTTCTCATTTTTTTTAATGATGCTAGGATATTGCATCCATCTGAGAAATCTTTGTTACCCTGAACTTATGAGTACTTTTTTGTCTGCTTTCTTCTAGACATATGGACTCTTGGATCTTGAGGCCTTGCTAAACTCAGTTTTGGTTCTCGTAGCTTAATTTTACCTAATCATGTCACATAGAAGTAAAGATAATTTTATATTTTTACCTAAAATCTGTATACTCTTTGGTTCTTTCTATTTCTTTTTAAATATGACTAGAATGTTCACAAAATCTTAAGCAGAAGTGGTGAAAGTGGACATACTTATCTGTTCCCACTGTCAAAACCCCTAGGCCTTCAAAATGAGGTATGACACTTAACTGGAGGCTTTTCATAAATGTCATTAATTGCCAAAGAAAGAAATTCCATTTTGGTTCCTACTTAGGCTGATTGTTAATCATAAATCAAGTTGAATTTTTTCTAATATCTTTTACATACTGTTTTATTGGATCATTTGGTTTTTATCTGTGATGCATCAACTGGTTCACAAATATTAAATAAATCTTATCAAAACAGACCTGATTGAGACCAGCAGATGGTGACTGCGGTTCCTGGACCCGATAGCATGAAAATCACTCTCGGCATGTGTGCACGTGTGCCCAAGATCCCAGGCAGAGAATGGAGAACAGATTGCAACGTGGCTATCCCCCGGGGTGTGGTTTCCCACCATCTCTGTCTCTCTCTCTGGCGAGCACACATGCCCTATGGCAAAAAAAAACTCTTTAAAAAAAAGATCTAATATAAGCTATACATAATCACTGTTTAACCTTCTTACATTTTGTTGAGTTTGATATGCTAATATTTATTAAGGAATTTTTTGTGTGTGTGTAGTTTAAGGGGTTTTTCTCTATAGTTTTCATTCTTTCTAAATATTTTGTGAAATATTAGTGTTAGGGTACTGCTGTTTCAAAAACAAGGCAGGATTCTTCCAGCTTCTTGCTTTTTCTTAAATAGTTTAGACTAAATTTAAATACTTCTTTCCTAAATGTGTAATTCTTTGTCGAAGCTATCCCTGTTCTTGAAGGTTTATTTTTGTTTGTTTTGATTTTCATGAGAAGGTTTGTATGTGTTTGATATATGTCCTTGAAGGTTTATTTTTGTTTTAATTTTCATGGAAAGATTTGTATTGGGTAGTTGGAAAAGTCATGATGTGTTTTTCTATGCAAAAATGCTGCATGACTTTTCCAAATAATGACCCAATATATGTTTTGAGTTCCTGTAGCTGATTTATTATGCTCTTTGGCAACAAAATCTTTCATTATAATATTCTATTTCAAACATCTAGAATCACAGAAATGATATTTAAACAACCATACACATCCTCCATTCAAAACAAACGTGATATTCCACTATATGCTTTATAGCCTTTCCAAGGCTTAAAGCAATTCAAACAGAACAGAGCTAAAGCCTCCTATGAAGACTTCAGCAATCTCATTGTGAAACATTTTATTCTTTTAACATCTAACTAAGTTAATCAACATGACAAGTAGTATCTTCACATGATTATTAATAGATAAATGGTATTTTACCTTAAATAAATTTTACAACTTACTTGTTTTGGCTCAACATTGACATTCTATTAACTCTACATGTTGAAATTATATTTAATGACTCTAACATGTATACACTTACTAAACTACCACTATAGTTAAAAGTGCTGTATCTTGAATTTTACTAACTCTAATCTGCCTGATCTCAGTGTGCACTCCCAGGCAAAAATTAATATGCTTTATGTCACTATAGATTTGTACATATTTTTATAATTTTCTGTAAATGGAGTCATATATATACTCTTTATCTGAGTTCTTTCAGTCAGCGTAAAGATTTTGAGATTCATCCATGTTTGTTTCATGTAGTAATAGCTTGTTCCTCTTTATTGCTGACTAGTATTCCATTGTGTGGGTATACCATATTTTGTTTATCCATTCACCTGATGGACATTTGGGTTGTTTCCAGTTTTAGGCCATTACAAATAAAGCTGCTATGAACATTCCTGTACAAGTCTTTGTGTGGACATATGTTTTCAGTTCTCCTGGGAAAATACCTATGATTGCAATTACTGGGTTATACGGTAAGTGTATGTTTAACTTGATTTAAAAAAAAAAAAGCCGGATGGTTTTCTAAAGTGGCTGTACAATTCCATGTTCTACTAGAAATGTTTGGGAGTTCCAGTTGTTTCAGATCCTTTCCAACATATGGTATATGGTATAGTCAGCTTTTAAAATTTTAGTCATTTCAGTGTACATGACTTGTGTTATCACAATGTGATTTTAATTTTAATTTTCCTGATTAAAAGATATTTTGAGCATCTTTTCAAGTTCCACATGATTGTTATTAGTATGACTTTTTTACTTAGTATAAATATCTTTTCCATTTTTTAAAGTAAGTAGTTTATTTGTCTTACAACTCTTACTGACCTATAAGAGTACTTTATATTGTATAGACAGACTTTTTCTAATATATGTGTTGTGACAATTTTCTCCCGGGCTGTTCCCTACAAAAAAAATTTTATTAGCAAGGAAAAAAAAATGTTAGAGAAGTCCAACTTGTTCTTAATATTTTTATTCTGTAATTAATTGTTTGTGTTCTAATAATCCTCATCTGATTCTAAGGTCACAAAGATTTTTCTCTTGTGTTTTTAAATAGTATCTTGGATTACACATTTAGGTCCGTGGTCTGTTTTTAGTTAATTTTTTTGACTGGTGTGAGGATGAGGGTTGAAGATCATTTCTAACCATAAGAATATTACGTGCTGATGACCCAGTGCCATTTGTTGAAGAGCCTTTTCTTTCTTCTTTAAAAATGCCTTGTCTCTCCTCTGTCAGAAATGTACTCATATGTGTGTGGGTTTAATTCTGCTCCATTTATCTATATATTTGTCATTTCATCAATACCAAACTGTCTTGATTACTGTAGCTTTCCAATAGCCATTAAAATCACATAGGGTGATTGCTACACAATCTTCACCAGGTCCACTTCTGAACATATTCAGGATTTCCATGTAGATTTACATGAAGACAGAGTGCTGATTAGAAAAATATGGAGTATATGTGTCCATTCATGCTAACACTTTCTCCTTAAAAATGAATGATTAGGTGTCTGATTTTATGTATTTATTCTGAACATAGTTAACCTACATTATCCTGGAGGTAGATCTACTTGTGGTGGTCTAGGACTTTCAAAATGATATTCATCCTCTTTGCATATACCTTTTTTCAAACTGCAACTTTATTCACATTGAAAAAAACATTTCTTAATTCATGCAGACATACAATTATTTTTAGCAGAAGCATCAGGGTCATTGTTTTACTACCAATAGCCATGTCAGTAAAACATTGGTAAATTAAAATATCAGTATTAGTGGTACTTTATTTATAAAAGCCATATCACATGACTGTCCAAACATACTGAAGGATATAAAACAAAAGTCCATGAGAAGGAAGTCTAGACTCAAAGGCGTTTGAATAGCAAGTTGTGTGCTTTGTATGTATTTTTCTAGACAAATGCATTTTCTAGGTTAACTTCTAGTCTAATGTTTTGGGTTTAAATATGGAGGGGTATGTACAACTTTGTTTTTTATTTAAAGAATTCTTTCAGTTTACACCAGCAGATGGCATGGTTAAGGTACTAGATCCCACATGGTCGACTCTGTGGTTTGAGTCCTAGACCCAGTGGCCTTACAAATGCCTGGCATGAGTGTGTGTGTCCCCAATATCCTAAGAGAAGAATGGAGAAGAGGAATTTCAACATGACCATTTGCCTAACCCTCTTACCATGAGGGGCTGGGGGGCATTCTCACTTTTCTTCTCTCTCTGTGTCTCTCTGTCTCTGTCTTTGTCTAGCAAGTGCATACTCTATGACAAGAAAAAAAAATTACTCCAGTTCTTTTTTTCTTTGAATCACTATATACATTTTAGAATTAGCAGATAAATTTCTACAAATCCAGTATAATTTGAATCAATTTCATAGATTCTAGAGACAAACTTAATGAAAATTGTATCTTAAAGATAGTCTTCAAGGGACCATGGTGATTTGCAATTTGTGTAAATTCTTTTAATTCTGTCTTCAGGATGTACTATATTTTTCATTGTAGAGTACTAGCAAATATCTTTATTAGATGTATTCATAAGTATGTTATATTTATTCTATTGTTTCATTTATTTATTTATTTTTGACTTTTGTTCCAGGGTATGTGCACTTGCTAGAGAAACAGAGAGAAACAGTGAGAGGGAAAGTGAATAGTCATTGCCCACAAGGGGGTGGCCGCACTGCATTCAGTTCTCTGCATTCTGTTCACTCTCCCGCTGGGACTTTGGGGATGCATGCACACGTGCCTGGTGTGAGTTTCCAGCTGCCAGGTCCAAAACTCAAACTTGCCTTGTTTAAGTCCAGCAACTTAAGTATCATGCCACCTGCTGGCCCCATAAATAGAATTATTTTATTTATCTTTTTTATTTTTGAAAGAGAGAGATTTTTTGCTATAGGGCATGTGCACTTATCAGAAAGACAGAGAAGGAGAGACAGAAAGCCAGAAATGGCCCCTGCAGGGGAGCATGGCCAAGCCACAAATGGTCCCGGATTTTTAAAAATATTAACCTGGGTGCTACAACTCTGCCTAATTCAGTGATTAAATATCATAATTATTGGGACCAGTGGTTGGCGTAATGGCTATGTCACTGGACTCCCATGTAGTCGACCATGGTTCAAGTCCTGGACCCAGTGGCTTAAACTCACGCCCAGTGCGTGTGCATGCATGCCCAAGACCCTGAGAGGAGAATGGAGGAGAAGGGGTTGCCACATGGCCATCCCCTCAGGGGTGATTTGTTGCTTTCTGTCTCTCTGTCTCTCTCTGTCTGTCCAGTGAGCGCATGCACCCTATGGCAAAAACCTCTCCAAAAAAATATATATATATAATTATTTCATAGACTTCTATTTTACATTAACAGGTGTATCTTATGCAAATGGCAACAATTTAATTTTGATGTCTTCCTTTTATTTTCTTCATGTGCTTTAATGCAGTGATCAGGTCCTCTAGTTTAGTGTTGAATAAAAATGGAAAAATGTCTCTTGCCATGTTCCCAACATTAGAGATAAAACAAATAAGTCTTTTATTGTTAAGTATATTATATGTAGGAATTTACAAACCTTTTAGTTTTCATTTCATCTTATATGTATGAATGTTATGTGTCTTCTGAATTGTGTTATAGTCATCTAAAGAAGGTTGATGTTTTTGTTTTCACAGGAAATCCATTCAGTTAGATGAGGTCATGGAGTCTATTTTTCCTTCTTTTGGCAGTCATGGAAATGCAGCTCGTTCTGTGCTGGCTTGGAGTCTTTCCCGTGCATTAAAGTGTAGGGGTTAGGCTGAGACTTCTATGGTTTAAAATTTCAGTTTAGTCTTCTATATGGCTCAGCAGTTTGGTTTAATCCTATGCAGGCTTGTACATAGAATTAGAGAGAACTCCCTTAGCTCCTATCCGCTCCAAGATTTTCTCTTCACATGTGATGTCCCTGGGTTTCATTCCTTGATTCCATTAGCCAGAAGGCTCTCAATGTTACTGTCAAAGTTTTATCTATCTGGGCAGTTCTACTCAGTAAACTCTCATGATAAAGCTGAGAGAGATAAAATTAAAAACAGAGAGAAGCTTACTTCTGTATAAATTGCTTCTTTCAATACTCTTTAAATTCACTTGATTGCCTTTGCCTTTTAAATCATTAGGTAGTTATTTTATTTTAGTCAGTTTATAATTGTTACTAGTAGAATGGATGGATTACAGAATAAGACCATAACAACAGAATTGTAACTCTCCGTAGGAGGGATTTTTTTCCCCCCATTATGAGAGCGATCTGGAAAGAGAGGTAGAAGGGTATTTTACTGTGTCCCAGTCCTCTTGCCTGTTTCCCAGTTGGCTAAGTTTATAGGAATGTGCAGCCATGCCTTTGGATTTCAGGGTGGCCTGGGAATCAAATGCAGCCTTCCATGCAGGCTTCAGTCTTTTAGACAGTGCCACTCTCTGTGGGCCACCATGAGATGCTAATAATTTTAGTTGCAATCCAGTGGCTAATTGATACAAGGATTTTCAGATTTTCTGAGCCTAAGATCATTTGTAATCTTACTGTGTGTGTACATTTTATCCAAATGATCAAATTTATCCTAGAAATTGATTATAGTGGTCTCTTAATTTACTTCTGATATCACAGGAATTGTAGTGATGTTTCCTCATTTATTCATAATATTATTCATTTGTCTCCAATATTTTCTTTTTTTAATTTTTGTAGCTCTGGTTGAAGGTGTACCAATTTTGTTAGTCCTCTTAAA
This sequence comes from Tupaia belangeri chinensis, assembly GCF_000334495.1. Classification (NCBI taxonomy): domain Eukaryota; kingdom Metazoa; phylum Chordata; class Mammalia; order Scandentia; family Tupaiidae; genus Tupaia; species Tupaia belangeri. Next base: position 1,571,280 of record NW_006198962.1, read on the forward strand.
GAGCCAGCATTTACATTATTGATTTTTCTCATTTTCTTGATTTCTATTTCATTAATTTCTCCAAATACATTTATCTCTTTCTTTCATTTCACAATTGAAAATTATTAGGTCATTGGGAAAGTCATGACATATTTTTGTGTGTTTTTCGTTATGCGTTATGACTTTCCTGATGACCCAATAATATGCTCTTTTTTTCTTTAGTTTCTTAAAACAGCAGTACAAAATGTTGATTTCATATGTTTTTCTTATGTTAAATATTTGAAGCTATACATTTCTTCCTAATGTAAATGTTACTGCACTAACCTTATCTGTTGTTATTGTTGATGTTTAAAAGTTGGGTTTTTTTTTTTTGAGAGTTTTTTTGCTATAGGGTGCTTGTGCTCGCCAAAAAGACAGAGAGAGACAGAGAGACAGAAAGAGAGATATCACCCCCCAGGGGGGATGATCACGCCGCAATCCCTTCTCCTCCATTCTCCTCTCGGGATCTTGGGCACAGATGCACACATGCCTGGCATGAGTTTACGCCACTGGGTCTGGGACTTGAACTGTGGTTGACTACATGGGAGTCCAGCGACAGAGCCATTACACCACCTGCTCGTCCCGATGTTTAAAAGTTTTTTGATTAGTCCAAATGTTTTAAAATTTCATTTGAACTAGATTTTATTTAGTATTATTTTGTTTAATTTTCATGTATCTGGTCATTTACAATATATGAAATTAAATTTCTTTTGTCTAGTTGTAACTAAGTTTGTACTTTTTAGAAAACATATTCTGTATTACCTCAGTCCCTCCCATTGCTTTGAGAATTGTTTTATTGCTTAAGATATGGCTCATTTGATGAATGTTCCATTTCTTCTTGAATAAAAGGATAATTTTGACATTATTGGTTTTAGATGTTCATTCAGTTCTAGGGACCAGCAGAAGGCATAATGGTTACATTGCTGGACTCCCACATGGCTGACTGCAGTTTGAGTCCTGGACCTGGAGGCATGACACTCAGCCAGGCCTATATGTGTGCATGTCCATAATCCTGAGAGGAAAATGGAGGAGAAGGGATTGTGGTGTGGCCATCCCCCTGGGGGGTGATTTCTCACTTTTGTCTCTCGGTCTCTCTCTGTTTCTTCAGTGAGTACACACACTGCATACAAGAATCGTTCCAAAAAAGTTCAGACAGTTCTATATCCCTATTGTTTAATTTTTAACTTGACATACCAGTTTATGAGAGTAGAGTGTTTGAATCTCTCAGCTATATAGATGTAGATTTGTCTATTTCTCCTTTCAGTTGTGCCATGCATTTTGAAACTTAGTAATTAAGTAAGTAGATATTTAGAATTGCTATTTCATTCTTGACAACTTGACCCTTCGTCATGTCATAAGCCTCTATATTCCTGACAACTGTTTCTTGCATTTAAGTCTGTTTTGTTAGGTATTAGCATAAGCACTCCAGTTTTCTTGTTTCATATTATACCAGCTAGAGATAAATTCTGTAAACATTTCTGCTTTGCCAGTTAGCAGAGTTCATAATGATGTACTTTACTCAAAAGCTTTTGATTTTAATGAAGTCTGGCATACCTATTTTGTTGTTGTTCTCATGTTTTTGTGTCATATCTAAGCATTTACTCCCATAACAAAGTTGTAAAGATAAAGTCCTATTTTTTTCCAGTAATTTTCTAATTTTATCTTTCATATCAAAGATCCATCAAAACTGACAATGAGAAGTCTATATGGTGTAAAGTATAGGGGTACAGTTTCACTCTTTGGCATGCAGAAATCCAGTTATCCCTGCACCATTTATTAAAGAGATTATTATTTACATAATGAATGGACTTAGTACCATTCAGTAATCAATTGGTCATAGATATATTCATTTATTTCTGTTCCATTGGTCCATATGTATATCCTTATGCTAGTACCCCACTACTTTGATTACTGTAGCTTTGTAGTAAGTTTTTAAGTTGGGAAGTATGTGTCCTTTGTCTTTGTTCTTTTCAAGATTTTTTTAACTATTAAACGCCCTTACATAGGAATTGGAGGATTGACTTTTCCATTTCTTAAAGTTTGGGTAGGTTTGGATTAAATCCTCAGATTGCTTTAATAATATTGGCCTTCCTATCCATGAATACAGGAGGTCTTTCTATTTATTTAGGTTTTGTGATTTTTAGTGTTCAAATATTTCACCTCCTTAGTTCTAATTTGGTTTTGATTGTTTAATTATTCTCATTATAGATCGTGTTTTCCTGCCTTCCTTTTTTTCAATTTGTTATAGGATGCGTGCACCCACTGAAGAGAAACAAAGATGGAGCAAGAGAAAGCAACCTCCAATGGGATTGACCACACTATAGTGCCCTCTTTCACCCCCACCCCCACCTTAGGATTCTAGGCATGCACACATATGCTTCCAGGAGTGTCCTCCAAGACACCAGTTCTGGGACCTGAACTGTGCAGTTGACCATGCGGGGTCCAGCTGCTTTAACCATGACACCACCTGGCTGACCTTTTTCTGCATCTTTTTTTATGCCTAGTAATCCTTGTTTAGATTCTAGACATTATAAATTTTACCTTATTTGGTATTAGGTACTTTGCATTCCTATACATTTCTTCCTTCTTGGTCTTTGTTTATATGCATTTCATTCATCTTTTGAAAATAGTTTGATGGGAACCAGAAGTTAGCGTAATGGCTATGTCGCTGGACTCCCACGTAGTCAACCGCGGTTCATGTCCTGGACCCGGTGGCTTAAAACTCACGCCGGGCGCGTGTGCATGCATGCCCAAGATCCCGAGAGGAGAATGGAGGAGAAGGGATTGCGGCGTGATCATCCCCCCTGGGGGGTGATTTCTCGCTTTCTGTCTCTATGTCTCTCTCTGTCTGTCTGGCGAGCGCACACGCCCTACAGTGAAAAATCTCTCCAAAAAAAAAAAAAAATAGTTTGATCATTCTGTACCTTACTTTTATACGCTGATAAGCAGTTCTGCTTCAGTGTCATTCTTGAGCTAATTATTTATCACTAGCTTCTTAACTGCTGTCCCTAGTGACCTGTGAAGTATGAGTTTTCCATTTTGGATATTTGGAATGGACAATATTCATTAGTCTGGGTGAGTGCCAGACACCATTACCCCTAATGCTATCAAAGTAGATGGTCTGTTCTTCAGCCTGAGATATCATCCTCACACATGTGCTCATTTCTGTTATCTGTTCAGGAGAAATATTCCTCTTATTTCTGGAGTTTTCATCTGTATGTATCTTTATCTTCTCTAGCAGACAGTCTTTTTTTTTCTTCTTCTTTTCTTTTTTTGGAGAGGTTTTTGCTATAGGGTGTGTGCACTCACCAGAAAGGCAGAGAGATAGGAAGCAAGAAATCACCCCCCGGGGGGATGACCATACCGCATTCCCTTCTCCTCCATTCTTCTCTTGCTATCTTGGGCACTCACGCACATGTGCCCGGTGTGAGTTTAAGCCACTGGGTCCAGGACTCGAACCGCGGTTGACTACATGAGAGTCCAGTGACATAGCGATTATGCCAATTGCTGGTCCCATCTAGTGCACAGTCTTAAGGACTTCAGCAGTGTTGTTATTCTTGGTCCTTTAAGCTTTGCTAGACTCCACATTGATACTTGGTGTCATAATTTGGAAATCGCTGAAGACAGTTATACCAGCTAACTTACTAATTGTAGGGCTCACATATTTTATCTCCCATCTCTAAAGTATAAAAGACTCTTGTAATTTGATGTTCTGTGTCTTAAAAAAAGTTAAAATATTAAAAATGTTTTCCATGTGTTTTGTATGATTATTATTTTATTGGTTATTTCAGGTATGATGGTAAATCTAGTCCTTGTTTTGTCTGGTAGTAGTTCTCTTAAGGTTAAGAAACTTCTTTTAGTCTTCACATTATTATCTACAACGTCTATTTTGTATGACAAGTTGTTTATTTTTACTTAAAATTTTAAGAGATACCTTATTAGTTCTAGAATTTCATTTCTGAATACTCTGAAAAAGCATTCTCTTCTAGCATCTGTTTTGTTTGATAAGGAGTGATCATCAGTTCATAGAGATCCCCTTGCAAACTGCCTGTGGTGTGTCAGGTTTTTGTTTTTATTTATTTTTTTAAGTTTTTGGTATTGGATATGTGCACTTATCATAGAGAGAGAGAGAGAGAGACAGAGTGAAAGTGATAAATAACCTCCCAGAGGGAATAACCATGTGTAGTTCCTTCTCTATTCTCATCTTGGTATTTTGGGTACACACATGTGCCTGGTGTATTTTCCAAGCTGCCAGGTCTGGGACTTGAACTGCACATTTGATCATGTAGGATTCAGCTGCCTTATCTACCATGCCTCCTGGATGGCCGTTTGTTTTTATTTTTATTTTTGTTTTTGTCTCTATGGTGTTGAGGTTTTCTTATTTTGGATTTATAGTTGTTCAACTGTGTAATGTGTAAGTATGGAGAGGTCTTCGTATGTTCCATGTTGAATGTCTGCTGAACTTCATTTTTTTAAAATTCACGATAGAGAACACATGTACATGTGAATAGATGAGAGAGAAGTCCCTCTACAGTAACTACTCACATGCAATTTCCTTTCAGACTTCTACCTTGTCAGGATCTTGGACATGCATGCAAGCATCTGTGATGTTTTCAGACCTGGAGATCTGAATCTATGGTTGACATGTAGCTTCCAGCACTGCAGTTCAGTTTGCTACCAATTGTACCACCAGAATAGCCTTCACTGAATTTCTTAGATTTCTTCATTTATGTTTCTAAATTCAGGTCTTTTAGCCATTTTACTCATTTATCATTTTCTACATCTCTAACTCTGTCCTCTCTTTCTGGTCATCAATTACACATATGTTACACCAGTTTAGATTGGCTTCAGATCAAATAAAGCTCTGTTCATTTTTTAAGTTGATAAAAATTCATATGAATTAAAATGTGTCATTTTAATATGAATGTATAAGATATTGGGTAGTCAGAAAAATCATGATGTATTTTTCTGTTTTTCTGTAAAAAAAAATGCATCATGAGTTCTCGGATGACCCAGTTTATGCTCTGCAAATATTTTCACTTATTCTCTGTCCTTTCTTATTTTTAATGTCCACTTGGGCACAAAATTAAGGTTTTATAAAGTCCAACTCATTTATTATTTTATATTTTATTCCACATATTTTTGTGTCAAAATCCCAAATCGTGAAGAGTTGCCATTTTTTTCCAAAGAAGTTCTCAATACATTTTGAGCCAATTTTTGTTAATGGCATGAGGTAGAAGTCCAACTGCATTCTTTGCCATGTGGCTATCTAGTTGTCATAGAACTGTTGGCTGAAGAAACTGTTCTTTCCACATTTTATTATCTTGGCATTCTTGGTGAAAATCAATTGGCTTAGGTGTATGATATTATTTCTGGACTTTCAATCTTGTTCCATTAGCACATATGTGTTTCCTTATGCCACTACTACATTGCTTTAATTATTGTAGCTTTGTTGTAAGTTTTGAGTTCATAAGTGTGAGTCCACCAACTTTGTTCATTTTTTTTTCCAAATTATTTTGGGTATTTGGGGCCACTTTTGCTTTCATGCATATTTGAGAATTGTCATTCTATATGTCAAATAAAGATGATGTGATTTTGATGCAGATGATAATAAATCTGTCAATATCTTTGGGTAATATGTCAACTGTAAAAGAAGATACTATGTATTTTTACTTTTTTTATCTACAGTTAGATACTTGTACATGAAAATTATAAAACATTGCTGAAAGAAATAAAATAATACGTACATAAATGGAAAGACGTCTATGTGCACAGACTGGAAGATAATACTGATATATTGAATTTGAAGGGGTAAAATACAGAGTTTAATAGAATTCTTAGTGAAAGTTTTATCCTTCTGGGACTTAAAAAGGTCATCTGATTACCTTTTGGCTACCATTTCTGAAGATAAATCAACTATTAATTTTACTAAAGCTCCCAAGGCCTTCACTTCAAGGACAAAGGCCACAGAACATTCATAACATTTTTTTAGATGCCCTTTTCCTTCGTTTAGTGTTTTCTTATTTGTTGTAGACCATTGATTATTTTTCAGAGGTCCTTTTAAAGTTGATTCTGAGGCTTTTCACTTTTTTTTTTTTCCATGTTTTTTTAGTTGGGACAGCTTTTGGATCCTCCTATTCTACCTTCAATGCTGATATCACCCTCTAGTATTTTTATATTTCAATTTTGCTTCCCTTTCTTTTAGAAAATAGAAAATTTTTGTAGGTCTTTCCTTAAGTTTACTGATACTTTCTGCTTTTGTCTTTATTGTAATGTTAAACATTAATTTATTTTGTTTCCAGTATTTTAGTTATAGTTTCCATATCTGATTAGATTTTACCATATGTTTATTCCTTATGATTATTTAATCCTCATGTCTGTGAATACATTTATGCTAGCCACTTTACAATACGTAGATGCTAATTATCACATCAGCATTATTTTCAACTAGTTTTTATTGACTGTTCTTTTGAGTGCGTATTGTAGTTTTCTGTATCTTTGCCAATCTAATCATTTTTACGACTTAACTACACTGTGCTGGATAAACTCTTCTGGTTTATTTTCTACTACAAATTGTTGATTTGTGTCTTAATAGTATGCTGGATTCAAATTCTAAACTGCATCTGACCCACAGTAGCAGCTTCTCACTTTCTTCAGCCTTCCAGCTCTTTCTTTTTGCTGACCTCTTGTCTGTGTCTTCACAGACACATGTGAAGGTCACAGATCAGCTAATGACGTGGGTGCAGTCTCTGTGCAGATTTTAGTAAAGCCCCTTATATCTGTTTCTTTTTCTTTGAATTTCTCCCATCTCTTTCCATATTTTCTAGAGGACTGACCTTTTACTTTTTGTCACCCTTATGATTGACTTCCTACTTCAGTTTTAGCCACTTGTGGACTGGTTGAGTGTGCACCAGGAGAAATACATCATCTTTTTACCCAATAGGGGTCCCTTATTTTGAGTTAACATGCCTTCAGCCTCTGCTTTCTTTCGTTGCCTCTTCAGTGATGTCAAATAGTATGTGTTTCTTTTATTCAAATTTTATCATTATTTTTCCCATGGATTATTTCAATACAAGCTAGAATTTGAATTCTTGTCACTTGTTAATATTGTAGACATTGTAATTAAAATTGTATGGCAAATGTAATAATTACTTACATTACTTTATTTTTTTCCTTCTCGTGAATGTCTTGCCTGCCTTATAAATGTGAAAAAATTATCTATTTTATTAGTTTCAAGCTTTTGTTTTTCTTACTCTCAGGTCTGTGAAATAAGGCTACATATCATATTTATTTATTTATTTATTTATGTTCGTATATATAAACATCTGCACACATAGAAACACATACATACATACATACATATATAGACCCACACACATAATCCTTTTTTTTAAAGAATTATTTATTTTTATTTCATTTATTTCTTTCATTTTATTTTAATTTGACCAGAGAAAGACACAGAGAGAGAGAGCGGGAAAGTGAGAAAGGAAGCCACCCGGTCCGAGACTTGAACTGTGGTCAGCCATGTGGGAGTGTCCAGCGACTTAACCACCATGCCACCTGCTGGTCTCAACACACACATAATTCTTAATGGTTTTTCTTTCTTTTGCTAATTTGTGTTATTGCTAACACTTTATTAGATGTCTTGATGTATAGAGAAGATAGACTACTTATTGCTTCTATTTAAAAGCTGTCCATTTTGCATTGGTTTATCCAGTTACATAAAATAAAATCATGGTTAAGATTTTATTTGTGATTGTGTTACATATTTATAGGTTAATTTAAAATTTGCATATTTTACTGTTTATTTATTTATTTCTTCTATGAGACAGAGTCAGGAAAACAGAGAAAGACAGACAAATATCCCAGACAATGTTTTCATGCTGTGATCCACACCTAGCCTCAGCTAGCTGGGATAATGGGCACATGTGTGCCTGGGATGTACAAGGAGAGCCTGAGATAGGAACCCAGGACCTTTCCAAATGGCTTCAGCATTCCAGAGCATTTGGTTACAACTGTACCATTACTGATGGCCAAAATGTGCGTTTTTACATGAACATACAGCTGGATTTTAAAAAATCTAGTCCGAGACTCTTATAACAGATTTTTTTCTCTTTTTTTAGATTTTTTTTTTTTTTTTGGAGAGGTTTTTGCTATAGGGCACGAGTGCTCACCAGAAAGACAGAGAGACAGAAAGTGAGAAATCACTCCCCAGGGGGGACAGCCATGCCACAATCCCTTCTCCTCCATTCTCTCGGGATCTTGGGCACACACGTACACATGCCCAGCATGAGTTTAAGCCACCAGGTTCGGGATTCGAATCGCAGTTGACTACATGGGAGTCCAGTGACATAGCCATTACACCCACTGCTGGTCCCAATAATAGGTTATTTTAACAGAGTCACATTATTGTAGAACATATGTGTGAGAGTTAATCTTACTTTTATGGTTTTAACGCTTTTAAAAATCAACATTTCTTAACAATTTTCTATAACAGGACTGTATAAATGTATATATGTTTTATTTTGGTTAAAATTAATTCTAATTCTACTCATTTTTTTACTGTGACAATGCTACTATGAATATTTTTGTTAATATAGTCTACTGCTCAAGATTTTTCATTGTCTTTAATACAAGATATGAAATTAATTAGTATATATTAGACTATTTTCTAAGGTATCAAATCTTTTATAATAGCAATATAGAATTTCTATTTCTCCACGTGTATTTTAATATATCACATAATCAAATTTTAAATATATTTTATGAATATGTAATATGTCATATTCTTGTTACATTAAATTACACATAACATGAAATTTAATATTTAAATATATTTAAATGTATAATTCAATGGCATTAACTGCATTCACATTGTTATGAAGGCATTATCACCATCTATTTAAATAACTTTTTTATTATCCCAATACAGTCACTTCGTAACTGTTAAAGAATGATTCCTTCCCCCTTTCCTCCCTCTTCCAACCCCTGAAAAATTCCATTCAAAATTCTGTCTCCATAAATTGACTCTAGATACCTCAGATAAATGGAATCATACAGCATTTTTGTTGTTGTTACTTGTTTAACTTACTTAGTACCTAAGGTTGTGTTTTGTGTCAGAGTTTCCTTCTTTTTTTTTTTTCTTTTGAGAGATTTTTGCTATAGGGTTCGCTGGAGAGACAGAGAGACAGAAAATGAGAAATGACCTCCAGGATGGATGGCCATGCTGCAATCCCTTCTCCTCCATTCTCCTCAGGATCTTGGGCACACACATACACACACACACACATACCCAGCGTGACTTTCAAGCTACTGGGTCTGGGACTTGAACTGCAGTCGAGTATGTGGGAATCCATTGATGTAATCATTACAGCATCCACTAGTCCCAGGTTTCCTTCTGTTTTAAGGCTGAATAACATTGTGTGTATATATACAACATTTTGTTTTCCATTCATTCATTGATGGACATTGGGTTTCATCTATCTCTTGACTATTGTGAATAAAGGTATAATGAATACAGGTGTACATATGTCTTGAAGATCTTGCTTTCAATTCTTTTGAATATTTAGTATATTAAGTTGGACTGTTGTACTGAAATTTTATACACTGGGTGCCATAAACAGGAGAAATTAATTTTCTCCAATTTTGGGGGCTGGTAATCAAAGGTCAATGTTGCTGTCTACCTTGGTTCCTGGTGAGAACTCTTTTCTTATTTGTGGATAATCACCTTCTGATTGTCCTCATATGGCCTTTTCATGGTATATGTACATGGAGGTAGGAGTAGTTTGAATGGACTGAATCTCTTTGGTGCCTCTATGGACACTAATCCTATTAGATCATTGTCCAGCTCATAAAACCTTATGTAAATTTACTTCCTCAGAGGTTCTATCTCTAAATACAGTCAAATTGTGTGTTAGGGCTTGATTTGGATGAATGCACAAACATTAAGTTCATAATGTGTTTATGATGTTCATACTCTGTTTTCAGTTATTCTGAATATATACTCAGAATTGCTGGACCATATGGTAATCCTGCTTTGAATTTTATGAGGAACTATATTTCTCTTTTCTGTTCTCACTTCCCATGAGCAAAGCACAAAGTTTACAATCTCCCCACATCCTAACACTTGTTATTTACCATGTATTTAAATAATATCCATCCTAATATGTGAAGTGGTATCTCATTGTGGTTTTAGCTTGTATTCGCCTAATGAGTAGAGCATCTTTTCATGTAATTATTAGCCATTTGCATATCTTCTTTGGAGAAGTATCTATTTAAGTCCTCTGCCCATTTAAAAAAAATGTTGTTGGGCCGGCTGGTGGCATGGTGGTTAAGGATGCTGGACTCCCACATGGCTGACCATGGTTCAAGTCCTGGACCTGGAGACTTTCTCTCTCTCTTTCTCTGTCTCTCTGTCCCACTTTGGTCAAATTTAAATAAATAAACAAATAAATACAGTAAAACATATGTTGTTGTTGAAATGTATGAGCTTTTAAAATATATTTTATATATTAACTCCTATCAGATGTGATGTACAAATATCTTCTCCTATTTGGTGAATTGACTTTTTACTATATTCATAATGGTCTGTGATACATACAAGCTTTTAATTTTGATAGAGTTCAGTATGTCTATTTGTCTTTTTTAGCTTGTTCTTCAGGTGTCACATAAAAGAAATCATTGCAAAACCCAATGTCATGATGCTTTTCCCCATTGTTTCCTTATGAATGTTTTATAGTTTTAGCTCTAATAGTTAGGCATTTGATTCATTTTGAGTCAATATTTGTACATCAGTATAAGGTAAGAGTCTATTTTCATTCACTTGCCTATGGATCTCTCATTTTCTTAACTTCTCCCCCCACCCCAACATCTTATGTTGAAAATTTTCTTTTTTGGGCCAGCAGGTAGCTTGGAGGTTAAGGCACTGGATCTCACATGGCCAGCTTCACACTTAAGAGACTAGGATCTGTTGACTTGAGAATCATGCTGGGCATGTGTGCATACATGCCTTAAATCCCAAGAGGAGATTGGAGTAGAAGGGATGGCAGTGTGGCTATACCCCCCAGAGGGTTATTTCTCACTTTCTCTTTCTCTCTCTCCAGTGAGTGCCAAGTGCAAAAACTAAAATAAAATAATACATCTATTTTTCTCATTGAATGATTTTGATACCTTTATTAAAATTATTTTATCAGGGCCAGCAGGTGGTGTAGTGGTTAAGTAGCTGGACTCACTATGGTTTGAGTCCTGGACATGGTGGCTTGAAAATTATGCCAGGCATGTGTGCATGCCTACCCAAAATCCTGAGAGGAGACTAGAGGAGAAAGGATTTCAACATGGCAATTCCCTTGGGGAGTGTGGGGGGGTGATTTCTCACTTTCTCACTCTGTCTCTCTGTCTCTCTCTAGAAAGCACATATGCAGTATAGCAAAATAAAAATCTCTTCATGGGGCTAGCAGGTATTGTGGTGGTTAAGGATGCTGGACTCCCACATGGACAACCATGGTTTGAGTCCTGGACCTGGCAGCTTTCTCTCTCTCTCTCTCTTCCTCTTGGTCAAATTTAAATACATACATACATAAAGTTAAATAAAATAATTCTTCAAAAAAATCTGTCTAACAACATAAAAATCATTTTATTGTATTTGCAAGCAATACTGGGCTCTCTATTCTGTTCCATTGGCCTTTGTTTATATCTGTCTTTTTTTGCCAGCACCACACACCTTTGATTATTGTGACTTTGTAGTATAAGTTTTTGAATCACCAAGTGTGAGACTGTCAACTTTGTTCTTACTTTTCAACAACATTTTTTTTTTTTTTTGGCTATTTGAGGCCTCTTGAAATTCCAAAATAATTTTTGGATGAACTTTCTTATTTCTGAAGATAAAAAAAAAGTCTAAGATTTTGATAGAGATTGCATTGACTCTATAAACAGCTTTGTGTAGTAATGACATCTTAACAATACTAAGTGTCCTAACCATGACAATAGGATGTCTTTCCATTTATTTGTATCTTATTTATTTCAGCATTTTTAAGGACTTTTTGATATACAAGTATTTTGGTACCTTGATTAAGTTTGTCCCTAAATATAAACTTTTTGATACTATTATAAATGGAACTGTTTAAATTTTCATTTTGGATCATTCATTATTAGTGTACAGAAGCAGAACTGAGTTTTGTATGTCTATTTTGTATCCTGATACATTGTTGTATTTATTAGTCCAAACAGTTTTTTGGGAGAAGGGGTGTTTTTGGTAAAAATCTTTAGGGATTTTACATACAGTGCCATGACTTCTTTGAAAAGAAATTGGATAGAAATTACTTTACTTCTTTTCAATTTAAAAATAATTGTTTTTTCCTTGCCTAATTGGTCTGGATAGAACTTTCAGTACTGTGTTTAACACAAGTGGAAATAGAAGGTGTCTTTGTCTTGTCCCTAATGAGCTTGCAATCTTTCACCATTGAATATGATGTTGACTTTGGGTATTCACAAAGGATCTTTATCAGGTTAAGTGTTTCATTCCACTCTTAGGTTTTTGACATGTTTTTAATCATAATGTAGTACCGAATTTTGTTGAGTGCTTTGCATCAATTGAGACTTTCGTTTTTTTTTTCTCTTCATTCTGTTAATGTAGTGTATTATATTGATCATTTTTTTTATTACATTGATGATTATTGAGTTGTTCTTGCATTTCAGGGATGAACCAACCACTCGGTTGTGGAAAATAACCCTTTTAATACCTTTTTAATAAGCTGATAATTTAGTTTAGTATTTTGTTTATGATTTTTCCATCAATTATCATTAGTGATATTGGCCCAGTTCTTTTTCTTTTCTTGTGTAGTATCTCTTTCTTACCTTGGTATCCAGGTAATTTTGGCTTCTAGAAAGAGTCTACAGGTGTCCTTCCTCTTCAGTGTTTTGGAGAGTTGGAGAAGGATTGGTATTAATTCTTCTTTAAATGTTTGGTAGAATTCATCAGTCAATATGTGGTCTAGGCCTTTTCTGCTGAGAAGTTTTTGTTTTGTTTTGTTTTGATTGTGGTGAAAAATACAAAATGCAAAATTAACCATGTTAAGAATTTTCAAGTGTATATAGTTCATTAGTGTTAAATATATTCTTATTTGCATCAGGTTTCTAGAAAATTTTCAGCCTTCAAAATTGAAACCATACCCACTGAATGAATTTTTATTTTTTCCTTAACACTTAGCACCCACAATTACACTTTCTGTTTCTGTGTGTTTCATTAATTTAGATACTTTTATCTGTGGAATCATATATTAATTGCCTTTTATTTGTGATTGGCTTATTTCTCTTAGCACAAGTTGCCAAGGTCCATCAAAGCTGTAACACATGACGGTATTTTCTTTTTTAAAGTTGTATATACCACATTTTTTTTATACTCCTATCTGCCATTGAATATTTAGGTTTTTTCCATCTCATTTCCATTGTTAATGTGCTTTGTTGAACATAGATGTATAAATATCTCTTCAAGAGTCTAATTTCAGTTTTTTTAATTTAAATTTAATTTGTTTTAGTTTTTGATATAGGGTGTTTGTGCTCACCAGAGGGAACAGAGAGAAAGAGAGAGAGAGAGAGAGGGAGAGAGGGAGAGAGGGAAAATGAAAAATTACCCCATGAGGGAATGGCCATGCCACAGTCCCTTCTCCTCCATTCTTCTCTTGGGGTTTTGGGCAGGCTTGCAGATGTACCCAGCATGACTTCCAAGCTTCTGGATCTGGGACTTAAACTGCAGAGTCAGTCATGTGGGATCCAGCACCTTAACATCCACGCAGCCTGCTGGTTCCTCAATTCTTTCGGTAAAAAAATTTCTTAATAAAATTTTATTTAGAATGTGTCAGAGAGTGTATTCACTTGCCATAGAGAGAAAAAGAAAGCATTCCCTAGTGGGGTTTCCAGTTCCTTTACGTCCTCATCAATACTGATTTTGTTCGTGGCTTTTGTTTTTCATATTATTCATACTAATGTGTGTGAGGTGGTATCTCATTATAACTTTGATTTGCCTTTCTCTTACAATGAGTGGTGGTGACTCTCTTTTATTATCTTTGGCCCTATATGTGTTTTTTTTTTTTTTTTTTTTTCCTGATTCCTCTGTCCTTCTCCAACTCTCCCTCCTTTGAGGATTGTTGACATGCAGTTTTCAAGCCTCTGGTTCTGGGACTTGAATCCCTCAGTTGGTCTTGTAGGATCCAGCTGCCTTAACCACCATGCTGCTGGCTGGCCCCATGTGCCTCCTTTTAAATGTCTTCATTTCTCTCTCTCTCTTCTCTCTCTCTCTCTCTTTTTAGAGAGAGATTTTTGCTATAGGGCAAGTGCACTCACTGGAGATGGAGAGAGACAGAGAGACAGAAAGCAAGAAATCATCCTCCATGGAGGGATGGTGGCCACACCTCAGTCTCTTTTCCTTCAGTCTTCTCTTGGGATTTTTGGTGTGCATGCACACACCCCCAGCATGAATTTTAAGCCCCAGGGTCTAAGATTTGAACTGCGGTTGTCTACGTGGGAGTTTAATGATGTAACCATTATGCCATCTGCTGGTTCCAGTGTCTTCATTTCTCTAAGTGTTTCACCTCTCCTTCTTCCAAGGACCTTGAGTGTTCTATTGCATTCCTCAGAAATCTCTTGCCCTATGTTCATCTTTGTATTGGATTGTCAGAAAAGTCATGATGCATTTTTGCATAGAAAAAACAGAAAAATATGTCATGACTTATCCAACAGCTCAGTAGTTCCCTTCTGGTTTTCAGAAACTGTGCCTGGGAGAGAGACCAAGCCACAGTCAGTGCTCAGACAGCCTACAAGTTTCCAATTCTGTATGTTCTGCTCTCTCAAGTGTGCAGATGGAACACTCAGAGCTGTGTTGGGGAGAGGCACAAAACTTTCTGCCATTTTGAACGTGGATTTTTCTTGATGTGCATTCATTTGATTGCTATGTCTTTGATTTCCAGAGCTCCTATGAAGTTATTTTAGGTAGGCTTTAGTTGTTTATTTAATGTTTTCTTGTGAGTAGACCTGGAACTTCTTATGTCATTCTCTGTTGCCCTCACTCTCACTGTATGACAGTTTGATGTTTATGTGACATTCTTAGATCTAATTTTTTGTTGATTCAAAAAAAGATGAAGTATTTTATCTTTTGTGTCTATTTTTAACTTAGCTTTTCTATTATTTTTCATTGATTTATATAAATTATAAATATATGCTGAATAATGTCCTTCTGTTGGTTTATAGCTACAGTTATTTTCCCAGTGTTGTCCTTTGACTATTGATAACTTTTATAATTTTTATTAAGTTCTTAATTTATCAAATGTGTCAGATGTTTGCTATTATTAATAGTACCTGTTCCTTTATAAGAAATTATTCTCTAGCTAAAATTCATAAAGATTTTTTCTGTACTTTATCATTTCTTTATATGTCAATAGTGATTAGTCACAGTACTTCCCTTATTTGAAGTCTCTTTATGTAATGTCTTTAAATTTTGTACTTTAAATTTAAATTATATTTAAAATTTTTTCCCCTCAATTCCACTGAACAGAGAAAAAAATTTTAAGTTTTAGTATATGTACTATGAAAGAGTGCTATAGATAAGGCCTTTATTACACACATTATATATGAAGTTTTATTAATTCTGAGAATAGTTATTAGAAGGTCATGTTTATTTGACTTGCTTTATAAACTTGGGTTTAGTTGATTTTCTGCCAGTATATATTTTCTTTGTGACATTCTGTATGAGGCATGTGGTTGTGCTGTGGTGGTGTAAGTGATGTGGTGTTTCTGTGCAATACTAGATCTGTATGAGAAGGACTTTCATTCATATCCCAGGTGGACCTGAATGCTTGTTGACTGGCTGGAAAGCTAAGGAATGATCATGGTGTGGCAAGAGACTTCAGGGTCCCTCCATCTTTCCCTGCCCCTCCCTCTCTTTCTATCACTCTCATGAAAGAAATAAATAACTCTTGAAATAAATAATAGATAAAAAGTAGACCTCACCATTTGCTTCCAAGTTCAACCACAGTGCAAGAGTGAACAGGATTCAGAGAAGAGGGCATGAACTGCAGATCATCAGTAGCTCTGAGTTTCCCATTGTTTCCTCTTGACTGGCTAGGTGTGTGTTTTTCGATATTCCCCTGCCCCAAACCCCTTCCATTTGCTTCCAAGTTCTGCCCATGGTGCAGGACTGAGTAGGATTGGAAGAGAAAGGGAGTGAGTTGTGGACAGTTGACAGCTCTGATTTTCCCACTGCTTTTCCAACCACCTAGGTGTGCTTTTAGATTCTATGGTTCCCCTGGCCCATATGCCACACTATTGTGCTTTCTCCTTTAGTAATGTCCTCCAACCCAACCCCAGGTATATCTGGTCCTGAGAGATTGGGAGAGGACCCAAGCACTTGAAACTGGCTCTGATAGTAAGATGCAGTCCTCTACCAAGAATACAGCTGGGAGCTAGAGCTGTTCCTTCCACCTTGACACTATAGAATCTGCTCCCCAAACAAATTAGGAAGAGGACTGTACTTCATCAGATGACTAAAAAGCAATGCAAAGACACAGGAAATACAAGAAAACAAGGAAATATCACTCCCACAAGAACACACAACTCTATATTTACCATAGACAACACAAATTAATTCACAGAAATGTCAGGAAAAAAGTTCAGAATATTCATAGGGACAGAAGTAAATGAGATGCAAGAGAAAGAAGTCAGTGAACTCCAGGAGAGGAGGAAATCATTCCATGACTTGAAGGGAGAACTCCAGAAAGAGATAAACAGTATAATAAAAAAGAACCTCTGGAGATGAAGACTATCATACAAGAAATCAAAATTTCCCTTGAAAGTATTAGTACCAAATTAGAACATGCAGAAGATAGACTCTCTCACTTAGGAGACCAGATAAAACTACCAAAAAGAATGAAAATAACAAAAAAAGGAAGACAATATACAGGAAATACCAGATACCATTAAATGGAATTATCTGAATAATAGATATTTCAGAAAGTAAAGAATCTGATAAGGACATAGAAAATGTATTCTGTGAGATACTTGTGGAAAATTTTCTTAACCTAGAGAAATATTCAGACATCCAGACACAAATACAAAGAACACCAACATAGGAGTCAACATAAGATCCTACTCATAGCACATCATAAGACAAGTACAACATTCTAAAAATGGCAAAGGGAGAAATGTCAAGTTACTTACAAAAGTTATCCTATTAAGTTAGCATTAGAGCTCTCAACTAAAACAATGCAAGCAAAATACTAAAAGAGAAACAGTTTCAACCAGGAATACTATATTCAGCAAGCTTAACCTTCAAATGGGAAAAAGAAATAAAATTATTCTCAGATAAACAAAAATGAAAAGAATTTACCAACACTAAACCAGCTCTTAAGGAAAAACTGAAGGGAGTATGTCAAGAAAACTAAATAGAGATAAACAGAAATAAGAGAACAAAACAACAACAACAAAAATGTCTAACAAAATGGCAGGGATAAGTCTGCAAATGTTGATAATAATTTTGAATAATAATGGATTAACTTCTCCAATTAAAAGACATGGACTGACTGAGTCCATTAAAAAAACAGGAGCCTTCTATCTACTACTTATACAAAACACATTTCACTGGTCTAAACATACATAGACTGATATAAAGGGCTGGAAGAAAATATCCCATAAAATAGAAATTGAAAAAAAATTGACAGGAGTCACAATACTGATATCAGACAAAATAGACTTTAAGACAAAAAGTGTAAAAGACGAAGAAGGACATTCTATTGTACTATAATAAAAGGGCTGCTTCACCAAGAAGATATAACATTTATAAATACCTACACACCTAATACTGGAACACCCAAATACATGAAAGACTTCAAGAACTCAAGGGGGAGAGAGAGACTGCAACACACCAATTGTTGGAGATTTCATTACCTCACTGTTTCCACTGGACAGGTCATCTAGACAAAAAATAGAGATACAGGATCTAAATGAAACCTTAAATCAAATGGACTCGATGTCAACAGAACATTTGCCCAAGAAACACAGAATAAAACACTCTGCTCACTCCCACATGGAACAGTTTGAAAGATCAACCACATGATAGGGTGCAAAACAAGCCTTTCCAAATTCAAATATATAGAAACTATACTTGGCATCTTTAATACCACAGTGGAGTTAAATTTGAAATCAACTATAGAAAGAACCCTGAAAATACACAAACACATGGAAAGTAAACAAACCTATTCCTGAATTACTTCACAAACACTGAAGAAATTAAGACCGAAATCAAAAGATTCTTTAAAACCAGTGATAATGAAGACACAATTTAACATCACCTATGAGAAACAGAGAAAGCAGTCATTTATAGAGAAGTTCATAGCAGTTATTGCTGACAAGAAAAAAAAAAAACAGAATGGTGTTAAATAGACAACCTAACAATACATCTCAGGAAATTAAAAAAAAAAAACCCAACAAAGTAACAGGAGAAAAGAAATAATAAAGATTAGAGCAGAATAAATAAAATAGAGAATAAACAAACTATACTATAGAAAATGAATGAAAACAAAAGCTGTTCTTTTGAGAAGATAAACAAAATTGACACACGTTAGTGAAACTAATTAAGAACAAATAAATAGGTAAATAGTCAGGTAAATAGGTAAATAGGTAAATCGTCAGCAGTAAAACTGGCAGTATTACAACAGATACAACAGAAATGCAAAAGGTCATGAGAGAATACTACAAATAACTATACAACAACAAACAAGAAAGCCTGGGTGACATGGACAAATTTCTGAACACATATAGTCTACCAAGACTGAACCAGGAAGAAACAGAAAGCCTGAATAAACCAATAAACAAGGAGATTGAATCAGTAATAGGTAGTCTCCCAATGAAGAAAAGCCTACATCCTGATGGCTTCACTTTTAAATACTACAAAACCTTTAAAAAAGACCTGACCCCCCAATCTATGCAAACTATTTATAAAGATATAAAAGGGAGAAACCCCCCTCCCAAATTAATTCTATGAAGCCTCTAACATTCTAAACCAAAAGAAAAACAAAACAAAACAAAACAAGGACATAAAATGGAAAAAGAAAACTACAAACCAGTATCCATTATGAATACAGATGCAAAAAATTTCCACAAGATACAAGCAAATTATATCCAACAACAAATTAAAAGGATTATACACCATGACCATATCGGCTTTATTCTAGGGATGCCAGGGTGTTTCAGCATACACAGAAAAATGGATATAATACATCACGTTAACAGAAGAAAAGATAAAAATCACACCAGTTCAGGCAAAAAACATTTTATGAAATGCAGCATCCCTTCAAGATTAAGACTCAGCAAATTTGACATAGAAGGGTTCATTTCTCAACACAATAAAACTATATATGTCAAACCCATAGCTAACAGTATACTGAATGAGAAAAATGTGAATGTTTTCCCAGTAAAAACTGGAAAAAGACAAGGTCGCCCACTTTCTGTACTCCTTTTCGACATAGTACTGGAAGACCTAGCCCATGCATTCAGACAGGAGAGCAAAATAAGTCATACAGCAAAAAGAAGTGAAAACTATTTGCAGATGACATGATTATATACATGGAAATATGTATATAATACCGTGAAATACTTTTTCACAATACTGTGGAAAAGAATCCACAAAAATCTTAAAAGTGATAAACGTATACAGTAAAGTGGCAGGATACAAAATAAATGTACAAAAATCTATAGCATTTTTATACACCAACAATGAATAGACTCAGGTAGAATTGAAGAAAGCAATCACACTTACAGTATAAATAATAATAAAAATAATAATATGACACCTAGGAGTAAACCTAATCAAAAAGTGAAAGCTCTCTACAAGGAAAACTATTTAAAACTTAAAAACAAAAACAAAAACAAAACAACTAAAACTAGTACACAAGAGTGGAAAGGCATCCACATGTTCTTGGACTGGGAAAGTCACTATAATCAAAATGTTGCTTCTTACACAAATTAATTTATAAATTAAATGCAATTATGATCAAATTACCAGAGATAGTCTTCACAGAAATATATAAACTTTGTCTGAAATATGAAAGACACAGTGACAACAAAGCAATATTGTGAAAATAATAAAGAAGGAATAATCTCTCTTCCTCACCTCAAAATATATTCCAAAGCTGTGACATTCAAACTGCATGGTACTATCACAAAAAGGCATGTAGTGCAATGGAACAGAACGGAAAACCCAGTAGTAAATTCCAGAATATACAACCAACTGATTTTCTTTTTATTTTGTATAAAGGTTTTGCCAAAGAACACATGTTCTCTCAGGACAGAGACAGAGAGAGGGAATGATAAATCAACCCTCAGGGGGTATGGCCATGCTGCAACCCCCTTTTCATTCTTCTCTTTTAATTTCAAGCATGCACTCACATGCTCCCAGTGTGATTTTAAGCTGCTAGGCCCAGGACTTGAACTGCAGTTGGCCATGTGAAAATTTAGCACCTTAATCACCATGCCATCTGCTGACCCTATCCAACTGATTTTTGACAAAGGGCATGAGTAAACCAATGAGGAAAAGAAAGTATCTTCAGCAAATAATGCTGGAAAAACTAGATATCAACCTGCATAAAAATGAAATGGGACCCTTTCTCTCACTGTTAGCAAAAATCAATTCAAAATGGATCAAAGATCTAAATGTAAAACCTTAAACTATAAAGCTATTGGTAGAGAACACAAGGGAAACTCATAAAGACATTGGATTAGGCAAACACATTTTTTAAAAGAATTTTTTATTTAACTTTATTTATTATTACTGTTATTATTTTCCAGTTTGATCAGAGAGAGAGAGAGAGAGAGAGAAAGGAAGCCACCACGTCTGGGGCTCAAACTGTCGTTGGCCATGTGGGAAGCCAGTGCCTTTAACCTCCATGCCACCTGCCAGTCCCAGACAATCACTTCTTAGCTAAGACTCCCAAAGCCCAGAAAATAATCCCCAAAATAGTCAAGTGGTACTACATCTGTTGAAAAGCTTCTGCACAGCTAAAACAAACAAACAAAAATAATTATAATGAAGATCCAACCCTTGGAATGGGAGAATATATTTACAAACTATGACTCAGATAAAGGACTAATAAGTATACAGCTAACTCAAGCAATTTACCTGCAAAATCCTCCTCCTCCTCCTCATCTTCATCATCAGTCCAATGAGAAAGTGGGCCAGTCAACTGAACAAACTACTCCAAGGAAGACATGAATGGTCAAAAACATATGAAAAAATGCTCAACATCCCTTATCATAAGGGAGATGCAAATCAAAACCACAGAACAGCTAAATTTTAAAAAATAAGAATGACAAATGTTGGTGATGTTGCAATGAAAAGTGCACCTTCCTACACTGTTGGTGAGAATATAAATTAGTACAGCCACTGTGGAGAACAATATGGAGGTTCCTCAAAAACCTACAAATAGGGAACCAGCAGTTAGCGTAATGGCTATGTCGCTGGACTCCCCCATAGTCGACCGCGGTTCGCGTCCCGGACCCAGTGGCTTAAAACGCACGCCAGTGTGTGCCCAAGATCCCGAGAGGAGAATGGAGGAGAAGGGATTGCGGCATGACCATCCCCCCTGGGGGGTGATTTCTCACTTTCTGTCTCTATGTCTCTCTCTGTCTGTCTGTCTGGTGAGTGCATGCACCCTATAGCGAAAACCTCTCCAAAAAAAACCAAAAAAAACAAAAAAACAAAAAACCCTACAAATAGAAGTAGCATTCAATCCAGCATTTCCATTCCTTGGTATCTACTTAAAGGATAGGAATACACTCAGTTGGAGAAACATTTGCACATCCCATATTTATTGCAGTGTAATTCATAATTAATAAGACATGGAATCAGCCCAAATTTATAAGAACATATGCCAGATTGAAAAAAAAAATTCAAAAAAAAGTGGCATATGTTCACTAGGGAATACTACTCAGCCATAAGAAATAATGAGACACTGACATTTGATACAAAGTAGATTAATACAGAAGGTTTAATGCTAAGTGAAGCAAGCCAGACTGTGAAAGAGAGATAGTGTATGTCCCATCTCAGTATATAATGAATATCTGCACTCTATGACTATGAAGGATTGAAAGGTAAAGTAGTATAGAGAGCAACTGTAGGTACCAGAGATAGTATAGGGGGTGGATAACTAGAGGTGGAAGGGATTTGATCGGGGAAAACATTTAACGGCCACATGAAGAACAAGTTATCTGTTGATGATCATGTGTATGGTAATATCTTTGACTTTGTTGACATTCAGTGCACCCATGCTGGAAAAAAACCATTTTGTATACCTTAAAGATTCACAGTGATTAAATGCAAATCTCAAAAATTAAAAAAATTTACAGATTTTTGCTGTAGGGCATGTGTGCTCAAAGGAGAGATAGAGATAGAGATGGAAAATGAGAAATCACCCCCCCCCCAGGGGGGATAGCCCTGCTTCAGTTCTTCTCCATTCTACTCTCAGGATTTGGGCGGCACATGTGCCCAGCATGAGTTTCAAGCCTCCAGGTCTGTGACTCGAACCGTGGTCGGCCATAAGGGAGTCCAGCAATATAACCATTATGCCATCTGCTGATCCCAATAAAATAAATTTTCAAATAAATAATGGTGACCAGAAAGTGACCTGGTGGTTAAAGTGCTGTATCCCCACGTGGCTGGCTGCAGTTCAAGCCCTGGACCTGGAGGCCTGAAAACCACATGAGGCATGGGTATATGTGTCCTAAATCCCAAGAGGAATTAAGGAGAAGGGATTGTAACATGGCCACTCCCACTGGAGAGTGATATCTCACTTTCCTTCTCTGTGTCTCTCTCTCCAAGGAGTGCACATGCCCTATGGCAAAAACAAACGAGTAAATAAAAGATAATAAATAAATAAAATATGTGTGTAAGGACTGCATTGTGTAATTTTTTTGTTACCGCAGTATCTTTGCTCAGCATTTTCATATTTTTGCTTCAAGAAATATTAATGTGTGTTTTGGAAAAATATATATTATCCAACTCTTAGTATTGAGAAACATATTACATAATTGGATGTTTACTTTGTACATTACCAGTTTAAATACTCTTGTCATTATTGAGGCAAATCTATTTTGCTTTGTTTAACCATTTTTTATTTTAATTTTAAGCATTACTTCTGAAGTAAAATATTTGCTAAACCTTGAGGGCTAGCTTGTGGCATGGCAGTTAAGGTAGCTGAATCCCACTTGGCCAACAAGGTTATTTGAGTCCTAGATCCTGTGGCTTGAGACACATGCCAGCCTCATGTGCATACATGCCCAAAATCTCAAAAGGAGGGAGAGATGGAAGAGAAGGGATTACAGTGTAATCATTTCTCATGTGGGTCAGAGAAGTGTTTTCTCATTACTCACCTCTCTCTAGCAATCACGTTTTCCTTCAGGCAGAATTTTTTTTTTAATGAGAAAAAAAGTAAAGGTATTTTCAAATTTGGAATAATACATCTTAAAGTAAATAATGTGAAATTAAATATGTGAAATGTGAGCCAGCTCCAAACAGTAACTATATTATTGAATCATGGTGCTTGAAAAAAAAATTTCTTTAATGGCTCATGTTGTCGGGTGCTGTTTACATATTTTGAAATCCTTGGCCAACTACATTTGCAGTAGGAAAAGGAGGGACATGAGACCCCAGCCCAACTGGAAGGCTGGATGTTGCTACCTGACATTTGTGCTCCTGCCCACAGTGGAAGTAGTAAGTAGAGGCAGTGGTCTCAGTGTGCATAGGGTTAAATGTCTTTGAGTGTCTTTGATCAGTTGGCATTTTTTTTTTATCAGTCATCTGATTTTAATCCTGTTAATTTTTTGAAGTTGCTTATTTTCATGCCTATTTTAGTTTTTAGAAAATTTTACATTTGATCATCATATATTGTTTCTTTTTTCTTTTTTCCTTTTTTTTTTTAGAGACAGACTTTGGCTATAGGGTGCGTGTGAAAAATCATCCCCAAGGGAGGATGGCCACACCACAATCCCTTCTCCTCCATTCTCCTCTCAGGATTTTGGGCACACACACACATGTACCCAGCGTGAGTTTCAAGCCGCCAGGTCTGGGACTCAAAACGTGGTCAATTACGTGGGAGTCAAGCAACATTACCATTACACTATCTGCTACTCCTGATCATCATATATCTTAACAGCATACAATAGTTTTTTAAAGCATACATTCATTGCATGTTAATCAAATAAAAAATAGTACCATATAGATCATCCTCAAATATAACTTCCCATTGTTATGTCTGTTTAATGTTTTTTGTCTGAGCTCCTGTCTCCCATCCATTAACTATTGACCTCTTTCTATACAGTCTCTGGAATACACACGTGCTGTCCTACTGTTAGATCTTCCAATCTTTTAATTTCTGCCATAAAGTGCAGAAATTTAGTATATATTGAGCCAGAGACATACAGTGCCTATCTTTCCCAGTCTGGCTTCCTTCGCTTAGCATTAAGTTGTCTATATTCATCCACTTTGTAGCAGATGTCAGGATCTCATTGATTTTTATCACTGAATAGTATTCCATGGTGTGTATGTGCCACAATTTTTCAATCCAGTGGTCTATTTTTGGGAACTTAGGTTGATTTCATATCTTAGCATTTGTGAATAATATTGCAGTAATCATGGATATGCAAGTGTTTTTCCAGTTGAGTTTTCTTATCCCTTGTGTAAATACTGGGTCATATGGTTGTTCTATTTGTAGGTTTTTGAAGCACTTACATATTTTTTTCCATAGTGGCTGTACTAAATTACATTCCCAGTAAGAGTATATTAGAGTTCCCTTTTTTACCACAGCCTTGCCAGAACTTGTTCTTTATTTTATTTCATTTCTGATCCTAGCCATTCAGACAGTTATTAAATGGTATCTCATTTTGGTTTTGATTTGTAGTTTCCCTCTTATAAGAGATGTTGAGCATTTATTCATATGCTTTTTGGCCATTCTTATGTCTTCTTTGGAGAGTTACCTATTCAGCTCATTTGCCTATATTTTTTGCATTCTTTTTTTATTATTAAAAAAATTATCCTTCGTGTTATTTTTTAAAAACATTCAATTACTACACATCATTTGGCTTGTAAAAAGCATTTACCTGAGGCCAGCAGGTGGTGTGGTGGTTAAGGCATTGGACTCCCACATGGCTAACCAAGGTTCAAGTCCTGGAACTGCAGCTTGCTTTCTCTCTCTCTCTCTCTCTCTCTCTCTCTCTCTCTCAGTCCCTCGCTGGTCAAATTAAAATAAGTAAATAAATAAATAAAGTGAAATAAAAGAATTATTTTTTTAAAAAAAGAATTTACCCAACATGAAATACGGTTCAGACCAGTCCATCTGAGAATACTATACATGTTGTCATCAACAGGTAATAAACCATTTCTCTGTTCCAAAAATGTCTTCCTTCATTTGCCTATTTTTAAATTGGATTGTTGTTGTTTTTGTTTGTTTGTTGAGAAGAAATTGTTTATATTCCCTATATATTCTAGCTAGCAGTCCTTTATCCAAAGCATAGTTAGCAAATATTTTCTATTCTGAAGGGTGTCTCTTCACTCTGATTATTTTTTCCTTTGCTTTTCAGCCTGATGTAGTCCCACTGTCTATTTTTATAATTATTGCCTATTCTTTAGGGGTCCTATTTCAGAAATCTTTGCCTGCCTACTCCAATGTCTTCAAGAATTTCTTCTGTGTTTTCCACCAGTATTTTTATAGTTTGAGGTTTTATGGTTAGATCCTTGATCCATTTGAGTTGATTTTTATTAATGGTGAGAGAGAGGGGTCCAGTTTCATTTTTCTGCAGGTGGATATCCAGTTTTTCCAACACCATTTGCTGAAGAGATTTTCTTTTCCCCATTGGATTGTCTTGTACACTTTGTCAAAAATTGGTTGGTGGTATGTTTTAGGGTTTATTTATAGATTCTATTTTCTGTTCATTTAGTCTGCATGTCTGTTTTTGTGACAAAACCATTATGTTTTGATTATCACAGCTTTGTAAAGTATTTTAAGATCAAGGAGAGAGATGCTTCCTACTTGGTCTATTTGCAGTTTTACCTTGGTAGTGCAGGGCCACTTATGATTCCAGACAAATTTTTTTGACTTTTTTTTTAATTCTGTGGAGAATGTCACTGGTAATTTAATCACAATTGCATTAAATTTGTAAATTAATTTGGGTAGAATTGGCTTTTTAATTATTTTTATTTTTCCATTCCATGAACATGGAATTTCTTTTCACATCTGTATATCATTCTCAATTTCTTTTCTCAATTTTTTGGTAGTTTTCTGTGTAGAGGGCTTTCACTTCCTTGGTTAGGCTTATACTTAAGTATTTATGTATGTGTGCCTATTGTTAATGGGATTGTTTTATTCAATTTTACCTCAGTCTATTCATTGTTGGTGTATAAAAATGCCATAGATTTTTGTATATTGATTTCATACCCTGCAACTTTACTGAATTTATTTATCACTTCTAGGAGTTTTTTTGTGGATTTCTTTGAAATTTCCATGTCTTCTGTGAATAGGAACATTTTCACTTCTCTTACTATTTGAATTCCTTTTATCTTACTCTCTTGTCAGATTGCATTGGCCAGGACTTCAGTACTATGTGGAAAAGGAGAGGAGAGAAAAGATAGACTTGTCTTGTTTTGGCTATTTTGCTGACAATTTTAATCAAAAAGGTGGTTGTGTTTTAGTGAATGCTTTTTCTGCATCAGTTGATATGATTGTATCTTATTATCTTTACTTCTGTTAATGCGATATATTACATTTATTATTTTGCATATGTTGAACTCCCCTTGCATCACTGAGAGAAAGCCTACATGTTCATAGTGCATAATCTTTTTAATATGCTGTTGTGTTCAATTTGCTAGTGCCTTGTGAAAATGCTTGCATCTATATTCACTAGAGGTATTGGCATATAGTTTTCTGATTTGTGGTTGTTGTTCTGTCCTTGTCGACTTTTGGTATCAAGATGATGGAAAGTTCATAGAATGAGTTTAGAAAGATTCTTTCCTTTAGATCTTTTGAAATAGTTTGAGAAGGGTTGGAATTAATTCCTTTTTTTAAAAAATATTGTATGTATTTATTTTTTCACTTAAATTTTAACATAAAGTGTGTGCGATCACCAAAAAGAGGCAGAGAAATCTTCTCAACCCCTCAGAGAAGACGGCCACTCTGCAATCCCTTCTCCTCCATTCTCTCGATTTTGGACACACATGTACATGCATGTGGCATGCTTTTTAAGTCTAAAACATCACATGTGGGATCCAGTTACTTTAAAATACACACCATTGGCTGGCACCTGGAATTAATTTTTAAAAAATAGTTCTGTAGAATTCAGAAATGAAGCCATGTGGAGCTGGGCTTTCCTTTGTTCTGAGACTATTTATTACTCTTTCAGTCTCATTATGTGTTACTGATCTGTTCAGACTTCCTAGTTTTTCTAAATCAATCTTGGAATGTTGTATGTGTCCAGAAATTTATCCATTTTATCTAGGTTTTCTAGTTTGTTTGCCTAAAGTTGCAGGTAGTAGTCTCTTACAATATTTTGTAATTCTGTGACATCTGTTGCAATAATGCCTATTTAACTACAAGTTTTATTTATGTGGTTCCTTTCCCTGTCTTTCTTGGTTAATATAGCTATTGGTTTGTCAATTTTGCTTACCTGGAAACCAGATTCATTTCATTTATGTTTTATATTTTTATTCTCTATTTCATTTATTTCTGTTCTCATCTTTATTATTTCCTTTCTTCTAGTGCCATTCGGATTTTTTGTTATTGTTGCTTTTCCAGTTTCTTGACTAGTTTCACTAGGTTGTTTGTTTTCTATCTTTTCATTTTTTCTTGTGACATTGATTGTTATGATCTTTCCTATTAGGACTGCTTTTGTTGTGTCCCATAGATTATAGTACATTGTGTCTTGGTTGTTGTTTGTCTCAGGGAATTCTTCAATTTAATTCTTAATTTCTTCAGTAGTTTAGATGCATTCAGGAGTAGATTTTTTTTTTTTTTGAGAGGTTTTTGCTATAGGGCATGTGCATTCACCAGAAATACACAGAGAGACAGAGAGACAGGAAACAAGAAATCACCCACCCAGGGGGAATAACCATGCCACAATCCCTTCTCCTTCAGTCTCCTCTCAGGATCTCGGGCACACACGCACACATGCCCAGCGTGAGTTTAAGCCACCGGATCTGGGACTCGAACCAAGGTCAACTACATGGGAGCCCAGCAACATAGCCATTACGACAACTGCTGGTTCCCAGGAGTAGATTTTTTAGCTTGCATGTATTTGTGCATTTTTTGAGGATCTTTCTGTTGTTGATTTCAAGTTTAATTCTGTTGTGATTGCTGGTTTCCATACATTTTATTTTTAAAGACTTGTTTTGTGTCCTTTTCTGAAGAAAGATATCAAAAAAGTTAGCCTTTCTTCAATAAAGTTCCATGTAGGGTGGAAAAAATGTGTTTTTAGTAGTAGTTGGGTGAAATGTCAATTAACATCTATTTGGTTTATGATACCATTTAACTTCTGTTTCTTACTGTATTTTCTTTCTAGATGTCCAGTGGTGACAATGGGGTGTTGAAATCTCCAACAGTTACTGTATTGCAGTTTATTTCTCTCTTTAGAGCTAGAAGATTTTCTCTCTATGCCCCACTTGGGGCATAGATGTCTATAATTGTTATGGCTTCTTGGTTAATCCTTTTTAGTTCTATATAGACTTTTTTTTTGGTCTATTTTTATAGTTTTTATCTTAAAGTATATATCTTGTCATCTATTAGTATTCTGATTCAGCTTTTTCTTTCTTGGTTTCTGCTTGTGTGGAGTACTCTGTTCTAGTCCATGACTTTCCTTTTTTGTTTTTGTTATAGGATGTGTGCATTCACCGGAGAGAAACAGAGAGAAAGTGAAAAACCACCCCCTCCAGTTGCTGCGATCTCTTCTCCATTCTTCTCTGGAGATTTTGGGCACACACACACACACACAAACACACACACACACACACCTGGAGAATTTCAGCCACTTCAATCTTAGTTACACTTGCTGGCCCCCCACCCTTGACATTCAATCTAAGTAGATGTATTTCTTGTAGGCAGCATATAACAGTTCCTATTTTTTTAATCCATTCAGCCAGTCTGTCTTTTTTTTTCATAATTATTTATTTCATTTTTTATTATCATTATTAGTCTTTAATTTGACCAGAGACAGAGATAGAGAGGAAAAGTGAGAAAGTAAGCCACTAGGCCCATGACTCAAACCATGGCTGGCCATGTGAGAGTCCAGCACCTTAACGACCATGCCACCTGCTGGTCCCTAGTCTGTCTTTTAACTGGAGAATTTAATCTGTTAACATTCAGTGTTAGTATTCTGAATTCTTTTTCTGATATTTTTGTGATTTCTGGTATTTTATCCACTGTTGATGAGTTACCATCACCAATCAATGAGAGAACTTCCAAGATTTCTCACATTTCATAGGATTCGATTTGATTTATAGGCATCTGACAAAGTATTTATACTTCTTCCTGTTTTGTTTTGTTTTTAAAGTAGGTTTCTGTGTCTGTTGCCTGTGGTGGGTGTTACCTTCACAATGTTTTTTCTATTCTTCTGTGAGAATGCTAGGAGTTTTGAGATTAGGATTTAAAGAGAGGGAGTTTCTCTCCTTTGTCCTCCAGAGGGAAGGATGAGAAATAGTTATTTAAAGTCTCACTGACTTCAGAGGGATGTATCCTCACTCAAAACTCTCTGTTCTTGATGAGGCTGAGGTTGGGCTGTGGGATAGGAGAGGAACTGAAGCAAATCCAGAGTGCATCCTGCCCAAGCCACTTCTTTGACCTCCCAGTCACTCCTGCTGCACCAGCAAACTGCTGGAAACAAAAGTGGTAGCTCAAAGACTAGGGGGTAGTGTTTTCTTATGTTCACCTGTGGAATAGGAGAAGAATGGAGGCAAATCCAGAGCACAGCCTGCCCAAACCATCTCTTTGCCCCTCCCAATCACTCCTACTGGACTGACCTGTTTTTTGTTTGATTTTTAGGTTTTTGCCTGAGGGTATGTGTGCTTGCTAAAGAGAGAGACAGAGAGAGAGAGAGAGAAGTTAGAAATCACCCCATGGAGAGATGGCCATGCCACAATCCTTTGTCCTCCATTCTGCTCTTGGAATTTTGGCATGCATATGTGCCCAGAGTGATTTTCAAGCTGCCAGATCCAGGACTCAAACCATGGTTGGCCGTGTGGGAATTCAGCATCTTAACCTCCATGCTACCTGCTGGCCCTGGACTGACCTTTCATGCCTGTTTTACAAATAAGGAAAGTAAAACAGAATTGACTGCTTTGCCTGGGATCCCAAAGTTAATGACATCTGATATTTGACCTTAGTTTCTTTCTCCTTGTCTCTTTACTTTCTTTCATGCAGAGATAGATGTGGTAATATAGTCATGATATACATCTACATTACAAATGATAAACATAGTTAAGTTAGGCTGATAATTTTTTTCCAAATTTTACATTTAGCGAGTGGTAGAAATAGGACTTGAAACTAGGTGGCTATTATAAATAAGCCACAGCTCTTTCTTTGTTTCAGAGCTGCCTTTACACATTTATGGAACAGTTATTGTGTGCTCTGTGATAAGCACAGTTGGTTTCTCTTGTGGTGTTGGCCTCTGGTGGTGTCTGCTCTGTAACTGAGAGTTTAGTGCAGGCAGCAGCCTTCTGAACTTAACACTGTGTGATCATTCTTGGTGTGAGCCAAATTCAGAGCAGAAAATTAAAGCCAAGTTTTTATTGTATGAGTCCACTTTCATCAGGTAGGTAGAGGAATCAAACTCATAGAAATAGAAAAATTAGATGGTTACCAACAGCTAAGGAAAGGGAAAATGAGGAGTTACACGTGTAATGGGTATAGAGTTGCTGTTTTGCAAGATGAGAATGTTCTGAAGACTGCTTGCTCAATCATGTGAATATGCTTAACACTACTGAAATTAGGGTTAAGATGGGGACCAGCAGATGGCTTAATGTTTCCATACAAGACTCCCACATAGTTGCCCACGGTTTGAGTCTGGGACCCAGTGGCTTAAAACTCACACTAGGTGTGTGTGCGTGCCTAAAATCCCAAGAGGAGAATGGAGGAGAAAGGACTGTGGTGTGGCCATCTCCTCTGGGGGTAGGGGACTGATTTCTTGTTTTCTGTCTCTCTGTCTTTCTGGCGAGTGCATATGTTCTATAGGAAAAAATCTAAAAAAAAAAAAAGAAAGAAAAAGTTAATATGATAAATTGTATGTGTATTTTATCACGGCTGGTAATTTTTTAAACTTTTAAAAAGAAATCTTTGAGAATGTATATTCCAATAAAGTTTCCTGCTGTGGCATTTTAAGAAAATGTTGCTCATCGAGTTCTCTTTTACCCACAGTGATCTGCAGCCCTGGGTCCTATAACCCCCGGGATGGACTCCACTGCCTTCAGTGCAACAGCAGCATGGTGTACGGAGCGAAATCGTGCCTGTAGACCTCAGCGTGGCTACTCGGTGGTTTATTAAACGCAAAGTCTATTTTTGAAGTGTTACTATATAATAAATCACTATTATGCCAAAATTAAATGTATCAGATTTTACAAGAAGTGCTGTCTTCATTTTCATCAAACACTGCATATCCAAATGCTTTATAAGGCTGGACGTTCTGTAATCCTTACCCATTAATGCCAAACCTACATATGACTCCACAGTATCTCTGTATCTTTGAATTTAAAATAGTTTCAGATAGGGCCAGCAGGTGGCATGGTAGTTAAGACACTAGATCCCACTTGGCCAACTCTGTGTTTCCCAGACCCAGTGGCCTGGAAAACACACTGGGCATATATGCATGCATGCCCAAAATCCCAAGAGGAAATTGAGGAGAAGGGATTGTGGCATGGCCATTCTTGAGGAATGCTTTCTCACTTTCTCTCTCTCTCTGTCTCTCTCTGGCAAGCGCATGTGCTCTATGAAAAAAAAAATCTTAAAAAAAAAGTTTCAGATATACTGTACTGTGTTAGTCCAAAAAAGTTTCAGAAATATCTCATTTTATCTTTGCTATATATTCACCAGACTCAGACTACCATATTCTTATACAGTAATTTTTTTAAAACTTGTTTCATTCCTTTGATTTGATATTATGGGATTTTTATTCATTTTACTTTGACCTTTCATGATTCAAAGCTACTTTTAAAACCTGAGGTCTTATTACTGCCATTTTTAGCCTCTGCAGTGTAAGGCCTAATCTCAGCCACACCATGGGTTCTTAACATAGTTCATCTGGCGCTCTTAAACTTTACTGTTTGAAGTCCCTTAAATTACCTTTCTGACATTTTAGGATGGAGTAATCATTGTACGTGCCTAAATTAACATTGGAACTTTCTCAGTATAGGTAAGGGAAAAAACTAAGCAATTTCTTTCCCTGAGAACCTCTCTAGAAAAAGAACCAGTTCTTGCAACTGTTACTTCATTTCTTTCACTAAGAAAATGAGTGTCACTGCACCCCTCCCCCCCGGTACTTCTGTCTCACAATAGGATGCTATATTTTAATGTGAAAAATTTCAAAGGTTTAAATAGCAGGAAAATATAAAAGTAACCTACAACATAAGCACTTTCTCAATTTTCTATTTATTTGGACTCATATTAATATCACCGTCACTCCTCCTGGCATTTTGTCCTCCATGTTTTTTTCTTAAGACAAAACACTGGACCAGCCAGTGGTGTGGTGATTAACATCAAGTATTTTCCATATGTTATCTTAATTCTTCTTTTTAAAAATTATTTTTCATAGTTTGGATTAAGTGTAGGCTTTTTCTTCCATCTCAGATTCTTTCTTCTGCATTGTCTAAACTGCTATTGATGCTTTTGAGGGAGGTTTTGATTTCTTCCATAATTTTCTTCATCTACAGAAATTCTGTTTGATTCTTTCTTAGGGTATCTACCTCTTTATGAAATTCTTCCTTCCTATCATAAAATGCTTTTCTGATCTCTTGGAGTTTGTTATCTGTTTTCTCTTATGTCTCATTAAATTTTGTTATAATGATATTCTGAATTACATTTCTTAATTTAAATTTCTATTTTAATCATTTTATTTATCTTTATTTATTTTAATTTAACCAGAGAGAGACAGAGAGAGAGAGAGAGAGAGAGAGAGGTTGAGCAAAAGTGTGAAAGCAAACCACCAGGTCCAGGACTCGAACTGAGGTTAACCATGTGGGAGTCCAACACCCTTAACTACCATGCCACCTGCTGGCATCCTGAATTATATTTCTGTCATTTATGAGATTTCTTATATTTTTTGCATAGTTGGTGAGGAGTTGCTATGTTTTTTTTAGGTGTATATACTTCCTGATTTTCTGTTATTTCTTAAGGCTTTGCTTTGTTTTCTAGGCATCTGGTGAGGCACTTACTTTTCCCTACCAATCTGGGGAAGGTTACTGGAGCTGTATGCTTGTTCATTTCTTGTTGGTGTATTTTAGCTCCATGCCAGTTTCCCTCATGTTTCCAAAATGTTTTGATTCTGATGTGGCTGAGCACTGATGTTAAGAGGCTGACCTTAAGGCAGTAGGTAAAGTTGCGTGTTGCACAGGGCCTGATGAACTTAAGGCAGTAGGTCACATGTTGCATAGAGCTGACACACCTTAAGGCAGTAGGTAAGGCCATATGTTGCACAGGGCCTGACGAACCTTGTGTTGGTAGGTATGGCCATGTGTTGCTCAGGGCCTAACGAACCTGCTCCTCTCTGGCTCTGCACAGGACCTGACCAATGATGGAAGACCCATGTATAACACGATGCCTTCCTGTCTCTGGGAGGTGCAGGTCCTTGCAAGAGTATGTGGGAGAGAGTCCATGACTCTGCTTCTTCCTCTCTGGCTCTGGAACCCACAGAGGACCAGGCCAATGGTGGAAAACCTAGCCAACCAGTATCGATGCCCACTATTCTTTTCTTGATAAATATCTTTGGATTGGGTTCCAGTATCAGCTAGCAGGTTACCATGTAATCTGAGTTCCATCAAGTGGATATTGTCTAATGCACTGAACTGTGAGGTCGGGTGGGCAGAACAGGACTGCATCAGCTAGTGGATGTGGTGTACCAGATGGGACTCGAGCACATCTGAAGGCGGTTCAGACTCTTGTGGTTCCTTCTGCCCCTCCCCCATTTCAGCCTGCACCTATGACTTCATGGAGAGTTCTCTGTGATGCCTGAGCCTGAATTTTATATGGCTTTACACAGTGTGTTGGCACCATCTCCCTCCCACACATACAGGAATGGTTCCAAGGGAGAGCAGGGAAGG
Source organism: Tupaia belangeri chinensis (assembly GCF_000334495.1). Lineage (NCBI taxonomy): Eukaryota > Metazoa > Chordata > Mammalia > Scandentia > Tupaiidae > Tupaia > Tupaia belangeri. The sequence goes on from NW_006198962.1 coordinate 1,605,622, forward strand.
GAAATCTCAATAGGTGGAACATTGAACAATGTACCTGTCTGTCAATTTTGTCAGGAATAAGTGGCTAATAATTGTACAGTTGGGCTCACTGTTCTGAGACTTGGGAGGAGTAAGATTGGCAATTTGGTGACACAGTAATGTGAGAAAATGTATGTAACTAGATCTTTACTAAGGAGCACAGGCTGTGCAGGAATACAAAATAAGGAGAAATTGAGAAGAGAACTTACAGCTAGTGGACATGATGACCCATTCTGTGGGCATCCTTCAGCTTCTCTTCCTTGCCAAAAGGCTGATGAAAACGTGGCCATGGTGACAAAGGCAGAAGGTCTGCACAGTCACCAAGGCATATTCTGGCTCAGCTGTACTTGAGCACCCCATCTCCCAACATCAGAATCACGGTGCACCCCCAGTAAGGCAACAAGTACCAGTGATGCAGCAGCCATCCGTAGCAGGTTGATTACGTTCATCCAGTTCATTGTCAGAGGGGCAGAGTTTTGTTCATACTGGAATTTGACAGATGTGCCTTCCCTGCCTACAGTATTTCTGCCCAAGCCACCATCTGTGGATTCACTAAATGCTTGCATTGCTTTCACATTCCTCACAGCATTGCTGCTGAGCAGGGATCTTACTTTATAGTAAATGATGTGTGGCAGAGGTTCATGCTCATGTAATTCACTGGTCATACTTTGTCCCCATAACCTGGAGCTCCTGGACTAACAGGATGTGGAGTAGACTGCTGAGGACTCATGGTAGCATCACTTGGAGGACCTAGGATAATGTCCTCTTGGGTGTGCTTTCTGGCCTGAAACAGTAATATAATTGCAACCGACTGAATTCCCCATGTTGGTTCTATGGCCACTGAAAGGAGGGGATAGTGTGGATCCCTAGAGCTATCCTTTCTAATATGGCCCTTATATCTGGTTTTGTTGTTCCTATAGTTAAGGTTTATGGGCCTCAGAATTGTGTGTGTGTGTGTGTGTGTGTGTTGCAGTGGGTAGGATAGGTGGTGAAAATGGAGTCTCACTACTACGCCTTATAGCCACCAGCAAAACATTTGCTTTCTGGATCTGAAACTTTGGGACTCTGATAGTTTAGAAGTAATATTTACCAAGGCAAGAATGTGTCTATTAAATTGTAAGCTGATACTCTTGCCTCATACTACTGAACCAACCGGCAAAAGGTACTTACTAAACTGGTTGGAGTAATTAATTCCAACCATCAAGGGTAATTGGGCTACCATAACACAGTGGAGAAGGGAGATCCTTGATGGTATATCTGACTACTCCATTGCTCTGTGATAAAAGTCAATCAAAGGCTGCAACGCCCAGTACAAGTGGGGCTGGCAGTGCATGGAATAAGGATGTGGCAGCTATGAGAATGTACCTTTCTACTCTCCCGCTGTGAGCAGTCTCTGAGGGTCCCATACTGCACTCTGATTCTGCCACAATGCTCACGTCACTGCTGTCCCCAGCAACTAAATGTGATGGGTCCTGATGCAGAGCCTGGGCCTAAGTGAGTGGCAGTCCCCTGATGGTGACTGGCTCAAGGACTGCGTGCCAGCCAACCTGGCCTTCCTGAGACTCTGAGACCTTCCCTCCTT
>NW_006198962.1:1607252-1621743 GCF_000334495.1 Tupaia belangeri chinensis
TCAGGAGTCAAACCTGCTTTATTGTCTGGGGATCTTCCGACCTCTTCTCTCATCCTCCTTTTTTTCTTGTTCAGACTGAACTAAATCTCTTACACATCTAATCCTGTTTTTGTGACTGTTTCTCAGATGATCCAAACTAATCCAAGTAATTTCAAGAGCCAGGAGTGGTCCAAGAATGCAGGCAGTAGGAGGGACTCTGGAACTTACTCACTAACCACTCAGGGGACAAAGGGTTCCCTTCCGATTGGTGAGTCCACACAGGTATGATGACTTAGTTCTGAAGAAGGTAAGTGGACAAAGATGCCAGCTAGGACTGCAGAGTAGGCTGACTACTACTAAGTCAAACCAGTGCTTTGAAAAGGAGGAAACATGGGCCTTTAACAAATGAAGACCATATAGGGAGCCAGAGGGCCTCTTCAGTAGCTTAGAAAGAGACCCGAGTACATGTACTAGCAGGAATCAGGAGACTTCACAGGCATTTGGTCAAAGGGACTAAAATATAAGACTGGCTATGCAAGAACTCATTGAATAGGACACTTTTTTGGGGGGGTATAATACTTAACCCCCTGGTAAGGACCCCAGGTCATGGGTAAACACCGCTAGGAGCACTTTCAGAAGTCTCAAAGAAGTGATGGCCAACACTGAACGAATTAGAAATGCCTGAGCTGCCATGGTAGATAGTAGAGGAAGGAAAAGAAAAGCTGGAGGAATTAAGAAATACTAGAATAAATTGAGATTTAAAAAACCAATGGAATGGGACCAGCAGATGGTGTAATGGTTATTTTGCTGGATTCCCACGTAATTGATCGTGGTTCGAGTGTCTGACCCAGAGGCTTAAAACACATGTTGGGCGTGTGCGTGCATGCCTAAGTTCGTGAGAGGAGAATGGAAGAGAAGGGATTGTGGTATGGCTATCCTCTGAAGGGGGGAGGGGGTGATTTCTCACTTTCTTCTGTCTCTCAGGTGAGCACATGTGCCTTATAGCAAAAATCTCTCTCAAAACAAACAACAAAAATAAAAACAACAGAACGTTATTTTCCAAGGAGAGCTCAAAGACACCATTCATGTCTCATCAGAGATGCACTTGGGTGAGTGGCACCAGGATCACTAAACACTTCACTGGCATGTTTCCATTATGGGCCAGGACTGATGGGAGGAGAAGTGGACACAACAGTGCAAGAAATAACAGCCAGAATGAATGCTTACTCATGGGAAACTGAGTGACCCAGAGCTGCCATTGTGCGCTAAGCCTGGGCCGATCCAGCAGCAGTCAGCTATTAGATGAAGTGGGGCATATTGACCTGAATCCATGCAGGATCAGGGGGGCCCAAGTAAGCTGCAGGAGCTGGCATCCCAAAGCCCTAGCCCAGTCACAACAGTCACACCATTGCCCTTCCCCAGGCTCACATCAGTTCAGCCAGCCAAAGGATGAAAAAAGATCCAAGCTTGATTTCAGGGTATCTTGGCTCTATCAGTGGGTCTCAGCAGAACTTTGACAGTGGCTGCTCTGTTATAAAGGTGGACCTGAAATAGTGGAGAGGGAAAAATATATACCAATTCCTAGACAGTGGCCAATGGCTTGGCTATATCCAGTGACCTGAAAGGAAAGAGACTAGAATATTGGAGCCCGGGAAGTCTGTGGTAGAGGTTTGTGGATAGACCCATGGGTGTGGGCACAAAACATGCAGGCTTTTCAGTCATATCAGTGAAGTCTTAGAAGAAAGCACATGTTTTGAAAGAGGCACTAAAAAAACCCAAATAGGTAAGACGTCTGGGCTAGCTGACATTCACCAGCTTCCATCGGCTGCACCCGTACCCCACATAGACATATGAAGGGAGTGGTCAAGACGGAGAGATAGAGCTACACGTGGGCCTAGGAGCATGGACGCTGGTTTACTGGGTTCATCTAGGTATTCCATCATTGAATGTCAAATGTCAAATCTGTCAGGAATGGCACCATCCCTCAGGGATACCAACCACCTACTTAGTAGCAATTTGATGACATCTGGCCCCTTCTATCTAAAGTATTTCTTGGTTTCTCTAAAACGTGATTCTACCTGTTACTGTAAAACCCAGTGTAATAGTTTATTTTATAAATCAGTTCAACACACATACTCATCCAGGAACAATACTTAACAAATGGACTTAATTACATAAATTTAGCCCTACATAAAATGTATACATATGCACTGTGTACCTGTGTGTATGTATGTGTAGGTGTGTGTGCATTCACACTCTTGAAGATAGTACTGCAGTCCCTTTTCCTCCATTCTCCTCGTGAGATTTTTGGGCATGTACCCACATGCACCTGGCTTGATTTTCCAGCCACTGGGTCTGGGACTCAAGCTGTGGTCAACCATATGGGCGTCCAGCACCTTGATCACCATGCCAACTGCTGCTCCCCAGGACACTAATTTTATTTAAAGTTTTTTTTCTTCCATGTGTGAGGGAGACGAAGGAATAGATGATGGCAGAGACACCACTCCAACAGGATCCTGACGCTGTGCTCTACCCCCAGCTTCGGCCAGCTCTCGATCGTGAGCACACATATGTCCAGTGTGCTCAAGGAGGTCTCCAGACATGTAGCCAGATGTTTTCATGTGCAGCGGCCTCACGGGGCACTGTGTTTTACTGCTGCACCACCATCCAGCCTCCTACCAGGTACCGACTCTGTACATAGAATAAATTGGCATTTTTTATTTCAGCATCTTAAAGACGTTTCACTGCCTTCAGAATCCCATGCTTCCTTTCAATATAGTAGCAGTAGCTGTTGGTACAGTAAACTGTACCTTTTATAAACTGAATCTCTCTGTCTTCTCTGGCTGCCTTCAGGATTTCCATTTTTTCTGGGTTTCATTGCGATGCCGCTACTTGGGAGTTTTTCACTGGCCTGCTCCAGGAAGACCATCAGCCATTGTCCTCTCAGCTACTGCTTTTGTGCTCCATTCTCTCCTTTCTCACCTTCTGGAACTTCCACCAAATATCTGCATCTTCTTTTGATCTGTCTACAAATTCACCCTTTTGTTTCTAATATGCTGACACATACAGACAGCCTTAAACCCATTTGAGTTGAACTAAAGACCCAAGTTGAATCTTTCGTTTTTTTCGGTTCCAAAATATTTGGTTATTTTCTATTTGCTAGGTCAGTTTAGATTTTTGAAACTCTGCTGAAATTTCCAATTTTGTCCTATGGTCCTTGAATATAGCACCTTTATTTTATTATCTGGGTTTGGCTTGAGAAGACCCTGTGATCCTACAGCTACTGTTCTATTTCTGTTCCTTTGTGCAATGTCTTGCAGCCCTGTGTGCATCAGTTGGTTTGATATTATCTGAGGTGCTGTATTAGAAAAATCTTTGTGGTCATAATTTAGGACCAAAGATGATGTTACCTCTTTCCAGAGAGGAGTCTGGAAGCACTAACAGTCAGGGGTCACGTTAACCCAGTCTGAGCAGTTGAGATTTTCTGAAGGAACCCAGTGAGTCAGAGGTGGGCTCAGGGGTGCCTAGCTCACCCTCAGGTCGCCAGTGCACCTCGCATGCAGCCCACTGGGGAACAGAAGCGAATATGAGAAGGTTACCAGTTCCCCATCCTGGCTATACACACACTCTACGTTCACCCTCACTTGTCCCATGAAATGCCAAAATGCACTGTTCAGTTTCTCAGTGTGCCATTCCAAACAGAAACATATCCAGGGCAAAAGTGTTCACAGAGCCAGGTGGAACTTTCACTGGCGCTTCACCAGTCATTTTAGCTCTCTGGTGGCTTCAGGAGTAGTTATTCGGACGAGCTTTTCTAGTTGTATCTGGCAGGATTGTTCTTCCTACCTAGGAATGTGAAGTTCTTTATTTAAAAAAGAAAAGTTTTGACTTTTATTTATTTTTAATAAAGGCCTTTCTCTAGAAAAAGAAACCCACAACAGAAACACAGAAAAGGAGACTCGATTGTGGTCCCGTAAGAATCTGAATTCAGATGTTTACCAATTGTTCATCCATATTTCTAGCTATATGGTTTAATAACCATTACATTTCCTCTCGGAAATGCCAAAGTAAATGGATTATCACAGCCAATACCAGGGGGCATGTCTATATTACAGGTATTTTGCAGCATAAAGCAGTGTCCGTAACACATGAAATTTATGGTATGCATCTGAATAAGCTTTAAGGATTATATTTTAAAAATCAAAGTATTGGAATCATTTTGAGTATATTTTAAGGGCATACATTTTATCTTTTTTAAATCTACTTTAAAAGTCTAAAGTATTTCTTGGATTCTCTAAAACATGACTCCACCTATTAGTGTAAAACCCAGTGTAATAAATAGTTTATTTTATAAAGCAGTTCAACACACATACTCATCCAGGAACAATACTTACAAATTGGGCCTAATTACATAAATTTAACTCTACATAAAATGAAGATATTACAAAACATCCTGATGGCAGATATTATATAAAAGTGGAAAAAAATTGAGATAGTATATAAATGTTATATCTTAAATGTAAACATAGTATATAGGATATTAAAAGAGAGCTATATTATTATTTTCTCACTTTGAATTAGAATCTTTAAAATATTTTCATTTCAATATTCTCCTATTTCTAGTGTACTAATAAACACTTTCACGTAGACTTTTTGCTTTCTGACTATTATCCATTCTAGTCCATGCACTTTACAAATATTCACTCATTTAATCCTTCTGGGGTTGGTACTGCCTTCTTTGTGGTACTGGTGACCATCTCTGTGACAGAGATGAGGAACATGGAGAGCCGGCATTGGAACCAGGCCTCCGTAGGTCAAAGACTTCACTGCTAAATTACATTAAAGCAAAGAGATGGAAAGCATTTATTGAGGATATTCATGACATCACTGTTGAAAGGGTTTCTGGCCTTTGTCTCTCTAAAACATGACTCCACCTATTAGTGTAAAACCCAGTGTAATAAATAGTTTATTTTATAAAGCAGTTCAACACACATACTCATCCAGGAACAATACTTACAAATTGGGCCTAATTACATAAATTTAACTCTACATAAAATGAAGATATTACAAAACATCCTGATGGCAGATATTATATAAAAGTGGAAAAAAATTGAGATAGTATATAAATGTTATATCTTAAATGTAAACATAGTATAGGATATTTAAAAAGAGCTGTAGGTTAATTTACTCACTTTGAATTAGAATCTTTAAAATATTTTCATTTCAATATTCTCCTATTTCTAGTGTACTAATAAACACTTTCACGTAGACTTTTTGCTTTCTGACTATTATCCATTCTAGTCCATGCACTTTACAAATATTCACTCATTTAATCCTTCTGGGGTTGGTACTGCCTTCTTTGTGGTACTGGTGACCATCTCTGTGACAGAGATGAGGAACATGGAGAGCCGGCATTGGAACCAGGCCTCCGTAGGTCAAAGACTTCACTGCTAAATTACATTAAAGCAAAGAGATGGAAAGCATTTATTGAGGATATTCATGACATCACTGTTGAAAGGGTTTCTGGCCTTTGTCTCTGAGGACTGTGATCCTGTACATACGCGGTAAGGCCAGGCCAGGCATAGGAGTGCTGTATTGTACCTGTTGAGTCTGTCTTCTCTGCTGGGACCCAAACCCATTCTGAAGACATCACAGGCATTTCTTTCGGCTTGATTTCCTCTGCCTTTTCCCCTAACTAGAATTCCCTTTGGTATTTTTAACACTGAGCACAATGTTCTCCATCCGTCAGATGTTCAGGGAAAACACTGGTTGCTGATTTATTAATTGTTACGTAAAACTGAAGTCTGATACATTTGTATAGGACATAGACACTTACTGGAAAACTCACATTCACTAAAGAATGCATAAAAATATGTCATTCTCAGTCGATAGAAAACTGTAATTCATAAATGTAGTAAATACAGTCTTTTAGTGCATTGTCCCTATGATGATCTGATAGGAGTGAGACCAGAAAGCTGTGGTTTGATGTCCATCTGGTGCCTCGTAAAGCACCGGACCTATTCAGTAAACAAGGCCATTGAAAATTAAGGTTTTTAATTTTCAAATACTAGGTCTATGGAAATGGTATTTACAATTCTTTTTATAAATTGATTCAAATTATAAATAGTCAAGAATACAATTAAATACATATGTGTGCACCATCGGGCTTGTACCCATAGCTCTGAGCAGATAGTGTTGGCTGGGTTCACTCAGACAAGTGAGAACTGCAAAGTCCACCTCGGCTCCCAGGCACCCTTCACCGCTTTGATGTTCGACTTCACAGGAGATTTTAGCCACCAGTGCATTGCTTCCTCTGCTTTTTGTCTGTCTCATTTTAATCCTACTTATATTTCTATCTACCTTTCAGATTTCAGTGAATTCAGAGGGTAACTATTTAACCATTTTTATAGATGCATGCATGCACAGAAAGAAAAGCTTCTAACTGGAAAATTTAGACCATTCTGAGGAACACAGAAGGAACCTTCTCTCACCCAAAGACTTTTATTATTTCCTTTTCCTTAAGAAAAGACCTCATGACAAATGAAATATTTTGAGTTTTAAGGTCATACTTCTTAATATTTTAAAGATTTCTAACACATCTTTTTAAATCTGTATTGCCCTAAATTTCAACTTGCTTGCTTTCTCACTTTCTCTCTCTCTCTCTGTTTCACTCTGGTCAAAATAAAATAATAACAATAATAAAAAAATTGAACAGATAATTCTTGAAAAAAATAGTTCCAGTGTATTATGTTTTAAAAATTATATATATATATATATACACACACACACACACACACGCACACACATATATATATATATATATATACACACATGCACACACACACACACACACACACACACACTAGTTTAAGAGTTCCATGGGCCAAAGACTATATTATTACTTAGCTGACCAGGCCTAAACTAAATTTGACATGGCAGAATGTACTCAGAATCTGTGGGACAAGTTAAGCCGTTAAGGCCATCAGCTGCTTCCAGGGAAGGTCAGTGAATGAATCAGTGTGGTCCTTCCCAGTAAGGACTCTCCTCCATGCAGGACGGTGGAATTCTCTAGGCTTTGGAACTGGATAGACTTGGCCTCAGTTCTGTCACTGAAACGTGAACAAGTTATCTACTAAGTGTTGATTTCCTCATCAATACTGCAGAGTTGATAAAAGGAAGAAATCAGATAAAAGGATTTGAAATGTGAAATTGTATTTGTCATGTACTTGTCACCTAAAAAATGGCAGTTTCATAACTTGGTTACGTATTCAGCCACATTTTATAAATCTCAGTGCAAGGTCATACGTAAACAAACTGATGCTTAGACACTATCTTTAACAGGCGCTCTAGATCAATAGTATGGTTAGGAATAAAAATATATGACAGACATTGAGATGAGGGAGGTCACAATAGTTTTGTGAGGAGCTACTTTTTACTATGACAAGTATCAAGACTGCCATAGCTGCACTAGGGTTGCGTTGTGTTGTTGTACATCCCCTCTATTTGTGAGAGTGAGAAAGGAGAGCATTTTGGGAATTCCTGTCTGATTTCTAGAGGCCCCTGGTCTAAAAAGGAATGGTAAGACTCCAAATCATGGGTTCTGGAGTTAACCATACTTGAGAGCTTAACTTCTCCAAATGAGACTATGCTGAGTCTCCAAGCAGTTTCTGAACTTTCTTGAGCCTCATTTACTTTCCTGAAAAAAGAAAAAGGTGGGGCCAGATCATATTACCTACTGTTTCCATGGACTGTGGTGTTAAATGAGATAACTAGTGCAGAAACTTAGCATAATGCCTGACTGAGTCACCCATTTATTGGTTGCCTAAGAATGGATTTTTAAAAATAATTATTTTATTTAACTTTATTTATTTTAATTGACCAGAGAGGGACAGAGAAAAAGAGAGAGGGAAAGTGAGAAAGCAAGTCACCAGGTCTGGGACTTGAACTACATTCAGTCACGTGGGAGTCCAGTGCCCTCAACCACCACACCACCTTCCAGTCCCAAGAATGGATCTTTTAAAACTATAAAATAAACTACTTGGTTGTACATTGAACATTAATGGTCCGTAGAAAGTTATTACTTACTGGGTACTTTCTACTTCTTTCCATTTGAATGGTAAGAATTACATGCATAGGAAGGGAATAATCCCTGAACTCAAACAGAAATAAAATGATAATTGTATTTATTTGATAATGTAAATATAACAGGTAAAGGGAATAGTAAAAATAAATATTCCCATAAAATGTATTTGGAAACAGTTTTGCCTACACTTTAGCTGCCAGGAATTTAAAAAATAGGAAATAATCATCATTAAATATTAAATGTTAACTGAGAAATAATTCTACTTTTTAAAAATTGAATTTAAAACTAAGATAATATTTACATTTGTTCTTTAGTTTTCACGATTTCTCAATATATCCCAAAGTGACTTCAGGTATATCCTTTGATGACTTTTGGCAATTCTGTGACTACACAACAGGTCAGCCAGCCATGAGCTATATGCACAGATAGAGTATCCCTAATCTAAAATCCAAAACACTCCAAATCCGACACCTTTTGAGCATTGACATGACGCCACGAGTGAAAAATTCTACACCTGACCTCATGAAGGGTAACAATCAAAATACCACAATACAAAATACTGCATGAAAGTCTCTTGAGGCTAGGTATATAAAATGTCAACAAACCATAATTTAATTTCCTGTTTAGATTTGGGTCCTATCTCCAAGATATCTCATTATATTTATTCATCCCCCAAGATATCTCATTATGCATGTATCCCAAAATATAAAAAATAATCTGAAATCCCAAATACTTTTGATCCCAGTCATTTTGGATAAGGAGTTCCCAGCCTCTACTCTGAATTTAACAGGAAGGACTTAACCTGTACTTATTTCTTGGGTCCGAACCTGCCTGAGGGCCAAGCATACAGACCATGTTTTCGTAATGTTACTGAAACCTTGGATGGACACACTCAGCTTTTCATCAGTGTCAGTTAATATTCAATGGGATTGATGCATTTAAGAATTAGACGTTTGGATTTAGTTTCCACATTTGTGTTTTAAAACTATATAAAATAACAGGTACTTTACAAAATTCAGAGAGAAATTTGACACTGGTGAAACTTTGACAACCATCACATTTAATCCTTTTTCAGAAAGCCTATGGAAACTTCTGTATTTCTGCACAAATGACTCAGCTCATTGACTTGCCAATTCACTGGCTCCTACTGAAATGTTTAATTATGTTAGGTAGACAAATTAAAATGACAGGAAAATCACAAAAGAAAGTCTAAGATAAGAAATTTGTATTCCAAACATTAGATATAAGGAAGTAACTTAAAAGACTGAAACTATAAACATGACTTTTTATCATCAGTTAAATATCAATTGCTCTTCAATAAGAAATTTTCTTCAGCATCAGAAATTGTATACCAGAAGCATTTTTCTTCCAGATCTGCATCAGTAATGCCCAATGACTGTCATGGCTCATTCTGAACTTCTGCAGCTGTGGGCTATTTGGTGTGTCCCAGGTTATTTGAGATCTGCCAGTTCACTGAGAACATAAAACGAGAGGGCAGGCAAGTGGTAATGGGAGCTCTTGTTGTCCATTACTAATATATACTAACTAGACTTCTAAAAGGATAGTAAACAACCCTGAATCACTAGGTTGAATGCATCCAACAAGGATAATGGTTAGAGAATTGACTATCTCATAATGTGAATTAAAGGGGTGAGTAAAATAATAGAACATATAAAATTAACTATAATGCAAAGTATGATATGAATTCTAAATCATATGCTAAAATTAGATACTATATTAGTACTAAGACAGGGACATTGTGTGACAATTCTGTTAGGACTAAACAAACCCGACATGGGGTCAGGTGACAAGCAATGGCATCTGAACTGGACGTTGAAAAGTGGCTAATTTCTCAAGATCTGAAAAGCACACTCAGGAGCAGGAGCTGGGCAAACAAAGGCATGCTCAGGGCTATCGGGCACCCCGAGCCTACAGTTCCAACCAAGCGGCAGGGCACTGGGTCATGGTGCAACTCTGAAGACACCAGGGGTGTTACCGGTGGTGTTACCCTGCCTGCTATCCAGATGGGATGATGTAGACAGTATCCTTCTTCATTAAGTTAGTTACATGGGAGAAAAGACTGTAAAAGAAATAATGACAAGTAGATTTGATCTCTTGCCTACTAAAGTAAAAATAGTAAATTGTTAATGTTTGTTAAACCCAGTTAGTATCTATAGTTTTGTTCTCTGCATGTTCAAATACTCTATTTCAGAACCAGCAGATAGCACAGTGGGTTATATCACTGGACTCCAAAGTAGTCCTTGTTCAAGTCCCAGACCCAGCAGCTTAAAACACACTGGGCATGTGTGCATGTGTGCCCAAAATCCCAAGAGGAAAACAGAGGAGAAGGGATTGCAATGTGGCCATCCCCTCTGGGTAGTGATTTCTCACTTTCTGTTTCTGTCTCTCCAGTGAATGCACAAGCCCTATAGCAAAAATCTCTCTAAAAAAACCCAAATACTCTGTATTTCAAATAATTGATGTAGTTTACAACAATGCTTTTTTGAAATACTGTATATTTTGGATGTTTCAGTTAAAAAACACATTTGACTACTCAAAATCAAAACAAACAAACATAAAAAACAGAAAACATTTTTGTTCTCTGAAATTTTTGAAAGATTTTTTTAAACATTACACACATACAATATTTATGTTGAAGTGTAGAGGAGAATTTCTTAAACATATTCATGATATTACAAACTTTAAGCTGTATATTTGTCTCAACATTTTTTACTGCACAAAGCAGATGATGAAACTGTATCAAAAGATTATAAATAATATAATCCTATGGAAATTAATTTTGAGGCATAAAATCTCCTGATGTCTAGGACACTTTCCCTCTCCATCTGTACCAGCTTCCAACATGACCACGGTCCTTCACATGGCTGGAATGCATCCGCTATTTGTTGCATGCAGAAATGAAATACAAGTTTTGAAATTGTCTAAGACTTACGTGAAATGTACACGAAGTACTGATGAATCCACCCAACAAGGAAATATCAGTGAATTAATTTAGTTGAAAACTTAGAAATTATCAGATTAGGTCATTTCCAGAGCTCCTCTACTGCTTTTCAGTAGCTTCTTGTTGGGTTGTCAGAGAAGTCATGACACATTTTTGCATAGAAAAATACATCATGACTTTCCTAAAGACCTAATATTTTCAGGTCTAAATGTATGTTTAAAAATTTGGAAAAGGGGAGCCAGCAGTTGGTGTGGAAGTTAAGGTGCTGGATCCCATATAGCAGATTCTGGAGTTCTGAGTCTTGGACCTGGCAGCTTGAAAAATCACACTGGGCTCTTGTGCGTGTGTGCTCAAAATCCTGAGAAGAGACTAGAGAAGAAGGCATTGTGGTATGGCCATCCCCCATGAAGGATGATTTATTTTCTTTCTTTTTTTATTTTTTTGTTAAGAATTCTTTATCATTATTATTATTTTTTAATTTGCTACAAGTCACATGTGCTCACCAGAGAGGGACAGAGAAAGAGAGAGAGAAGGTAAGAAAGCAAGCTGCCAGGTCTGGGACTTGAACCACAGTCAGCCATGTGGGAGTCTATTATCTTACACTGCTATGCCACCTGCTGGGCCCAATGGTGAGTTCTAAATTTACCTCTCTGTCTCTCACTCTGTCTCTGTCTCTCCCTTCCAAGTGCACTCGCCTTATAGCAACAAATAAAAAAATGAAAGAAATTCATGCAATAGATTTATAAGCATGGTTTTCTTTTTTTATCTTGAATACATCATTAGGAAGTTATTAAAGACTTATAGAACAGGCCTATTTGAATTTACAGAACTACAACTCTCCAAAAAATTCTAATTTGAATTTTCAGGACTCCTTTTCAGTATTATTTCCATACCATAACATTTTGGAATTGATAACTTGGACTCACACTTTCCCATATTTTTAAAAAAAGATTATTTATTTACTTTTATCATTATTTTAAAATTTGTTACAGGGCATGTGCATTCACCAGAGAAAGAGTAAAAGAGAGGGAAAGTGACAAAACAAGCCACCAGGTCAAGGACTTGAACTGTGGTCAGCCATGTGGGAGTCCAGTGCTTTAACCATGCCACCTGCTGGCCCAACACACTCTTCGCTTTTTATTATACAGTTACTGAGATTATTGTGTTTATTAAATAGAGCATTTTTACTGCTGATAATCTCAGCAAAGAGTACTATGAGAACAAGAAAATAAAATGTAAACTATAGCTCTATAGTCATATAGATGTGAAAGTCTAAATTAACCATGAAAAGAAGAGTAGAAGTTTCTTTTGGAAAAAATGGAAATAATGATAATAATATATATATATTTAACTTTTTTTTTCCTTTAGGGTGTGGGTGTATTCACTTACCAGAGAGACAGAAAGTAAGAAATCACCCCCCAGTGGGGATGGCCATGCCATAATCCCTTCTCCATTGCCCTCCCAGGATTTTGTGCACACATGCACACACATGCACCAAACATGAGTATTAAGCCACCGGGTTCAGGGCTCAAACTACAGTAGGCCATGTGAGAATCCAGCACCTTAACCACTATGCCACCTCCTGGCTCCACAAATAATTATTAATAAGTATGTGCAATATCATTAATCCAAGTTCGGCCTTCTGATTGGCTCATGTATTCTATGTGGCGAGAAGTCAGAGGGGATTGAAGTCAGAGATGGAGAGGGAGTTCCTCTGGTGTAGCAACAGCTGCTGAGCTCCTGCTCTCAGGAGTGTGCTGTGACAAGTGTGAGTCATGCTAGGTTAGGCGGAGTGACAGTCAGTTTTCCAAGATGTTCCATGTTCACTCTCCCTATGCTACAAAATACTAGGTTTCCTGAAATTCTCACAACTTTTAAGATGCTGCTGCAGGCCCAGCCATGGTCACATGCCTTAGGTGATGGTGCTGCAGGGCAGGGTGGGGCTGCATGGAAGACCTGGTTCAGCTGGTGACCACCATAAAAGCTTTCTGTGGTGGTGTAGCCCTCGCAGCATGGAAGGCTGAGGAAATGCGACTGTGACAAAGCAAAACCTTACCTTAAAAACAAAAACAAAAACAAAACAAACAAACACAAAAAACAAACCTGCAATGATTTTAGCTCACTGCCCCTATTGGTAAGGATTATATTACAAAGAGAAATGGGACGATTTAGGGCCTCATGGAATGAATCTCTGATTGCCCCCTCTGATGGAGAGAGAATAGGCTCCTTGTATGCTGTTAGAGATAGCCCAGTTGCTCATGGGGGGAGGGCGCCTGTGGGTGATAGCTTTATATAATCATGTCTCAAAATGTCTAACCATGAATAATGGAGGGGTGACCAAAGCCTGGCAGTCTTAATACTAACAGTGACGTTTTGAAAAGCCAATCACACCTTAGGGCAAACAGCTAATAACTCCCCTGAGTATTTTCATGAACTCTGTGCACGGTTCATTTGGCCTAAAATGCTCTTTATAAACAAAATTAAGTTAAATATGAGCATGTGAGAGTGTCTTGATAATTCAGCCAGGAGTGGGTTAATATTTACTAAGATCTGTAAGCATTCAACTTTTCAGTTTTGACAGATGTACCAACTTTTCTTCAATCTTTAGTGATTGAATGGCTTTTTGATATAATTTTTTTGTTTATTTTCTGTTTTGTTATCCTCTGCTTTTCTCATGAAGCTGTTCTAATCTCTGTTTACAGGCCTCTAGTTCAGCTCCTAACACAGTATGTTTTAGTTCCTTATTCTTGTAATGCCTCAGACCAAAAATCTATGAAAGAAAAAAAAAAAAAGAAAAAGAAAAAAAAAAGAAATATTATTCCTTTCTTGTCATCAGAATACTTTTTGCTTAGTTACTAAATTCAAGATTTGGTAATAAATAAATGTATGAAAGACACTTTAAAAGCTTCAAATAATGATTACAGTTTTGATTTTTTTCACCCTATACCTATTAACACTCTGAATACCTCTTTCATCAACGTGCCAAGTGTTGACGTGATCCATAAAGATGGAACTAATCTCTAATGTGCATCAATCATACATTGACAGGGCTTTGCAGTGGCTCCTTTTATTCCCTGTACAAATGAAGACAAAGGAAGTTTGTTTGGAATGATATATGGCCCCAGGAACATTGTTGAGCACACTTGGTTTTCAGCTGTGTGTCTTTCCAGCTAGACAGAACTGCTTTCTCACTCTGCTCTTGAGTGATGACTGAAGGCTGTCGTTGAGGATTTTACTAAGAATCCATAGAGGACTGATGACTCATCCCAGTGAGAAACAGGAGTCTGAACTGATTGCTGAGATAACGGAATCACGTATAGATTTCAGGTACATGCTTGTTCAGGAATCTGACTTTCCCCAGTCCTTCTCCAGGGAGCTGAAGGACTCTCCCTCTATTTTACCACATGCTTCAGCTGGATGGAACAATGATGCAAATTTTCCAGCCTACCCTATTACTCGGTGTAGGG
>NW_006198962.1:1621774-1643191 GCF_000334495.1 Tupaia belangeri chinensis
AAAGTTCTGCTTAGAAGGAAAAGAAGGAAAATGAGCATGAATGCATGTCTGCATTTATCTATGGTCTTCGAAGTTTAAAGGAACTGAAAAACCATGTTTATATGTATACCTGCATTTCCCAAATCACTGAGAGTGAAGCTGGTAAAAGCAGTCTGTTACTATAAGAAAGAAACAATAGGTTTAGGTGAATTACACTGGATTTTCTGAGGATAAACATTAGCTTTTTGTAATTAAATGGAATGCGGACAAGGTTCAGTATAAATCAGTCCTATTATCTTGCGACCTGTGAGTGCGTGCACTACCGCATGTGAAGATGTGAAGGAGAGCTGGCGATCAGGAACCTTTGCATGGGATGGATCAGAACTGAAAAAGATATGCAGGTACACAGTGAGGACGGGTGACCACACAGCAATTTTAATCTGTATCTATAGAAAACATTTATATAAGCCTTCTAATTGAGGGATTATAGAAATACATTTCATATATAATAGTGTACTGTAGTGTACTTACTGTGAAAATAGCACATTTATTTAGAGAGGAACTGTATGCCCAAAGTTCTTTGGACGTTTTGAAATATATCCATTGCCTTCTCTTGTAGTCATTGTTATCAAGAAAAGCAGAAGAACCAACGGTTTTCCATCTTTCCTCATCAAAAGTCTTCTCCTCATTGATATTTCCCAGAGTCTCCAGAATGCTCACCCCAGTGAAATGTTCTAGAAAACGCGGAGTTTCTGGATGGCGAGCGTCTACATTTGCCGGCACTCGTGTCTCGTGCACATGGCCTGCCGCTCAATCCGCCACGTGCCTTCCTCGTAGGTGCAGTGGCAGATGGTGCACTCGTCCGTCTTCACTTCCCTGCCGGCCGGGATGACAGCTGTTTCTGCAAAGCAGTTTGGACCTGAAATGCAGAGAAATGTTTTAGACCATGTGTGCCCACAAATGTAGAGTGTGTACAGTTAGGTGGCTGGCACTGCGGTGTATGTTTTATTTGCTCTCTGATGAAGGATGGTGAGAAACTTATTTCAGTAATATGAAGTACTCCTTTTTTTTTTTTTTCCTGAAATGAAACAAATGTTAATTAAAATTTTTATGTGCGACAACACTGTGATCTTCCTTAACACACCATTCCATGTGGAGATCTTGGACCTAATCTGCAATTATTTAATGAATTCTAAGTAATCATAGAACAAGCATGACTAACTGGAACCTTCAAAGAACTAGTCTTATTCTTCATTGTTTTTTAAATATTTTTTTAGCAGAGAGAGCTTAAACAAGCAAACTATTCAAAGTAACATCAATCTGGTGGGCCTTCTATTCCTCTTGGGGCAGGTTTTCCAGCTTGGGTACACATTACAATAACTTGGAGGGCTGCAGAGACACAGGCTGAAGGTCCCCCCACCCCCAAGTTCCTGACTCACTATATTTAGGATGGAGTCTCAGAATCTGCTTTAGGAAATTCCTGGGTGATGCAGATGCTGCTGGTTTGCAGACCACACTTTGAGAAGCACCATCTTCAGATGTGCAGGGGTTCTCTTCGGTAACCTACCAGGAGAACTAAGGAACTCCATAATTCCTGATCAGAAACACCAACCATAAACTCGTCAACCAACAGAGCTGTCACATCTGCATTTTGTGCATAAAGTCAATGACATGAAGAAAAGAGTATTGAGATTTCCAATAGGAATCAACACAATTACTTTTTTTCTCTTTAAAGGGTAATGCCTCTGTATTATAATTCACACAACTGATTCACCTGCAAACAACTGTTCTGCCACCAAGTACCTCCCTAAAAGTCACATGAGCAATTACGGCAGCCTCAGTAGAGGCTCCCAGCTTTGAATGTTAGCAGTTGGCTGAAATGTTCATTCTCCCTCTTTCTTTGCTTCTAAGGTCTTTGATAATGTGCTGACAACCAAAATATGTTTAATTATAATGTGTGAAGTCATCAACAAGATGAAAAAAAGTTCATCTGCAAAACTTTAAAAATAAATGATTCCAGCAAAACTCCAGGACAAAAACTGTCCTTTTTATCATTCTAAGCAGAATAATTCATGTTTTCTTGGTGGTGGTTTTTCAAGATGGTCAAGTGGGTAAAAATACCAGCTACTGAATGTCCTTTGCAGACATGGCTCTGGCACCTGCCCCCTCTCCCTTCTTGAACTCAATTTTTTTTTTTTTGAGAGATTTTCACTGTAGGGCGTGTGCGCTCGCCAGACAGACAGAGAGAGACATAGAGACAGAAAGTGAGAAATCACCCCCCAGGGGGGATGGTCACGCCGCAATCCCTTCTCCTCCATTCTCCTCTTGGGATCTTGGGCACGCACGCACACGCACCCGGCGTGAGTTTTTTTAAGCCACCGGGTCCCGGACATGAACCGCGGTCGACTACGTGGGAGTCCAGCGACATAGCCATTACGCTAACTGCTGGTTCCCCCTCCTTGAACTCAATTTTTTCTGCCTATCCTTTGACTTCTTCTCTCATCCCTTGGAGACTTTGAAATCTTACTGATTGTCCTTCTGGAAATGACTCCCAAGTTATAGCTCCAGCCTTCCTGCTCTTGAGCTCTCGGCCTGGATTCCAGAAGACAGCTGTCTGCATTGCCTGTTGTACCAGACTGAGCATCCTGGTCCTGACCGCTCCTCTACTGACATTGAATGGACTTTATTTACATTAAAGACACTCTCATCCATCGGTGTTGGTGCACCAGAGTACATCAAATTCAAGACATTCACCCCCCTCCCTGCGAATATCCCAACCTGAGACCCAGCACTCACTGCCCACTGCCTCTGCTGGCCTGCAGCAGGCCTTAGTTACCACATTCCTTGCTCTAGGATAGACTCTGTGTGGTGAATACCCTTCCATACCACAGTGGCACCTGCACTGTGAAGTCTTCAGTAACTGGTCACACTGTCTTGCTTGCACGAGGTGCCTGGATTTTACATTTTGCTTCAGCTCTCTTTGGCATGCTTTCTTTCTATCATTCTTTACAGAAGTTAAACTGAAGACACAATCTGCTAGTAATTCATCCCAATGTTTGTCAATGTGCCCTGCACATAAGAAGCACACCAGAATTGCTGGAAGACCTATATCCTAAGATGCAAGGACTTACAGGTCTTGTCTCCAGAGAAATCTGGATTGGAAAACTGGTACAAAAAATTTTTAAAAATCTAGGGACCAGCAGTTAGCGTAATGGCTATGTCACTGGACTCCCATGTAGTCAACCGCGGTTCGCATCCCGGACCCGGTGGCTTAAAACTCACGCCAGCGCGTGTGCGTGTGTGCTCAAGATCCTGAGAGGAGAATGGAGGAGAAGGGATGGCAGCGTGGCCATCCCCCCTGGGGGGTGATTTCTCGCTTTCTGTCTCTGTCTTCCTCTGTCTGTCTGGTGAGTGCATGCGCCCATTAGCAAAAACCTCTCGAAAAAAAAATCTAGTAATGCTGCTTAAGGGTCCTGTGATCAATGCAATTGTTCTATTGTTTTGTGCCCTTTTTTCCCCTAGAGAGAGAGATGTTTGCTATAGGGCACATGCGCTCACCAGAGAGACAGAGATAGAGAGACAGAAAGCAAGAAATCACCCCCTCCATGGGGGATGGCTGCCCTGGAGTCCCATCTCCTTTATTCTTGTCCCGGGATTTTGGGCACACATACACACAAACCCAGTGTTAGTTTTGAGCCTCCAGGTCCAAGACTCAAACTGTAGTTGACTATGTTGGAGTCCAGTGAGATAACCATTATTCCATCTGCCCTCACAGAGTCCCGTGAGAATGGATTAGTCTATGTCAGTGTAATAGTCACTTCTAGTAAGTCTTTAAATGCTTATTATTAAGTTGTTGGGAAAGTCATGACATATTTAAAACCCAATAGTTTATCTCAGTTTTTTTTTTTTTTATATCACTGTCTTTGGGTCTTTGTTGTCTCTATAATTTTTGACAATGAAATTTTCTGAAGTTTGGCTAGTAGGAGCCCAGAACTTCTACATGCCTCTGGTGTTTTTTTGACACACTCGTTTAATCACTATCAGCATCTTCATTTCTGAACCCAGATGGTATCTTTAGCTCATCTTGTCCATGAACCATGTTCAGCAATTTCTTATTTATCCTTCTAATGAAACTTAAGAAAACAAAACAAACAACAACAACAACAAGCAAATGCTTGAATAGCAAGCATTTGGTTAAATACTTTAACCACACCTAGTGGTTAAAGAGCCAGATCTCACATGGCTGATTGCACTTCAAATCCAAAACTTGGAGGCTTGGAAAACACACTGGGCATGTGTGTGTTGTGCCCCAAATCCTGATAAAATGGAGAAATGGGAAAGAAGGGATTGCACCATGACTGCGTCCCATTGAGGGATACCTTCTCTTTGTTCTCTTTCTGTCTCATGCGCGCGCGCCTGAAGTCCCAACAGAATGGAGAAAAGGAGAAGAGACTGTGGCGTGACCACATCCCATTTGGGTGTACTTACTCCCTTTCTCTCCTTTTGTCTCCCTGGTTAGCACACAAATGCTCTTTCAATTAAAAAAAAAAAAAAAAGCTCTTCTTGGGACCAGCAGATAGTATAATGGTTGTCACTGGACTCTCATGTAGTCAAGCATGGTTTGAGTCCTGGACCCGGTGGCTTGAAAGTCTGTCAGGCACATGTGCATGCATGGCCAAAATCCCAAGAGGAGAATGTAGAAGGGACTGCAGTGTGACTATTCCTTTTGAGGGGTGGGTTCTAGCTTTCTGTCTCTCTGTCTCTTCATCTCTCTCTGTCTCTCCAGCAAGCACACATGCACTATAGCAAAAATGTTTCTTAAAAAATAAAAACCAAAAAACTCATTTTTCTTTCACAAGAAGTGGCATACTTCTTAATTATGTACTTTGCTTATTTTCACTTGAAAACCTGTCCCAGCTGTTTGTTCCATGTCAGCGCAGAGCCCGACTTCATGCTGTCTGGCTCCATTGGGATGAGCTGCAGTGGTTTATCCCCCACACACTCCCTCTATTGATGGGTTTTGTGACACAGATCCCTCTGCACACAGGAAAGTATAAATGCTTTTCAATGCATTTTTCAATCTGCTCAGGCAAGAAGGGATACAGAAACTGTTGGAGACTTAGTAAAACTGTATTCATGAGGAAAAGCAAAAAGCTAACAAAGATACCAATGGTTAAAGTAAGTTAAAACACATAATTGTTTGGGACCAGCAGATGGCATAATGGTTACATTGCTGGACTCCCACATAGTCGACCAGAGTTTGAGTCCTAGACCTGGCAGCTTAGAAACTCATGCTGGATGTGTGTGCGTACATTCCCAAATTTTCAAGAGGAGACTGGAAGA
Organism: Tupaia belangeri chinensis; assembly: GCF_000334495.1. Taxonomy (NCBI): domain Eukaryota; kingdom Metazoa; phylum Chordata; class Mammalia; order Scandentia; family Tupaiidae; genus Tupaia; species Tupaia belangeri. Next base: position 1,627,097 of record NW_006198962.1, read on the forward strand.
GAAGGGATTGGGCTATGACCCTCCCCCCAGGATGAAAATGATTTCTCATTTTCTTTCTGTCTCTGTCTCTTTGGCAAATGCACGTGCCCTCTCTCTCTAAACACACACACACACACAATCGTTGGGGCCAGCAGATGGCGTAGTGGTTGCATCTCTAAACTCCCACATAGTAGACCACAGTTCAAGTCCTGGACCTGGTGACTTAAAACTCAGGCCAGGTGTGTGTATGTGTGTGCCTAAAATCCCAAGAGGAGAATGAAGGAGAAGGAATTGTAGTGTGGCCATCCCTCCTAGTGGGTGATTTCTTGCTTTCTATCTCTCTAGCCAGTACACACACCCCATAGCAAAAATCTCTAAGAACAACAACAACAACAACTCATGCCTGGTGCATATGTGTGTGTGCCCAAGATCTCAGGAGGAGAATGGAGAGGAATGGATTGCAGGGTGACCATCCTTGGGGGGTGATTTCTCACTTTTCTTCTCACCGTCTCTCTCCAGCGAGCACATGCACCCTAAGGCAAAAGCCTCTAAAAGAAAACAAAAGAAAAAAAAAGCAAAGCAAACAAACAAAACCCCCCACAAAATTGTAGAGGCAGAAAGACACAATCTATATTCTGTTTTAGGGACCAGCAGAGTAGTTACATCACTAGACTTCCACCTGGCTGATCACAGTTCGAGTTCCAGACCTGGCAGCTTGAAACTCACGTGAGGTACCTATGGATATGTACCAAAAATTATGAGAGGAGAATGCAGGAGGAAGGATTTCGATGTGGTCATCCTCCCTGGGGAATTCTTGCTTTCTGTCTCTCTGTTTCTCTGGCAAGTGCATGGGTCCTATCACAAACATCTCTCAGAAAAAAAAATTAAATTAAAATAAATAAAAATATAATGTTTTATATAGGAAAGTAGTTGTTTCATACCCTTTAAAATATAGTTATTCATCTCTTTATCACTACTACATAAGTAACGGGAATAAACATGGATTCTGGGCCTTTCTTTTTTTTGAGAGATTTTTTGCTATAGGGCACGTGCACTTGCTGAAGAGGCAGAGAGACAGAAAGTGAGAACTCACTCCCCAGGGGGATGGCTATGCTGCAATCCCTTCTCCTCCATTCTCCTCTTGAGATCTTAGGCACACACACATGCACCTGGCATGAGTTTTAAGCTGCCAGGTTCAGGACTCGAACCATGATCGACTACTTGGGAGTCCAGTGGCATAACCATTACACCATCTGCTGGTCCCAGATTCTAGAATTACTTGAATTACTACATCAAGACTAAATTTAGGGAGAAGGAGACACAAACATTAGATCTGACAGATTTTTATCCCCTATGGCTATGACAATAAGATTAATTCTTGATAAGAATGTTACAATCACATGAATTTATAAAATTGTTGACAGTTTAATGCTACCTATATTCTTTTTTATAAAACAAAAGGTTTTATACTAAACCCCTTTTTAACACTTCATGGAACTGTCCATGCTGAATATTCTTGGCAACCACAAGAATGCTCAGTATGAGTAAGGCAGGGAGGGGCAGTTTGTGTTACACATAAGAACTTAAAAAAATTTATTACAAGGCCAGCATGTGGCATGGTGATTAAGGCACTCGATTCCTATGACTCCTGACTCCTACGACTAGTTCTACTACATGGATGACCAATTCTAGCCCAGACACAAAGGCTTGAAAAATCACGCTGGGTGCGCATATGTGCATGCCCAAATCCCAAGATGAGAATGTCAGAGAGGGAACTGCAGCATGGCCAAGTCCCCTGGTGGGGGAGGTGATTTCTCATTTTCCCTCTCTCTGTCTCTCTTTGGTAAGTTCATGTGCCCTATGGCAAAAACCTAAAAAAAAAAAAAAAAAGAGGTTATTAAATAATCACTTTCTGCATCTAATGTGATCTTAGCCTAAGTAAGGAATTTATTCAAATAACTTAGAATTCTATACTGTGTTGCTAATTTTTCATGTTTCAAATGTTTAGTTATCACAAAGTTACTGCACTTAGAGTTTGTAAATTGTTTCTGAATCAAAACCACATTAAAAGTGTTTGGTAATTTATAAAAATTTAAGTTTATATTTCTATAACATATTCAATAGATGAATTTACTTTTATGATAGTGTGTGTGTGTGTGTGTGTGTGTGCAAGAAAGAGACAGAGAGAAAGACAAGCACCCTCGACGGCCTCATCACACACAATAATCCCCTTACCCCATCCTTCCAGCCTCTCACCATCTCTGGGTGCCGCCCACACACCCCGCATGTTCTCAGGCTGATCTGGGGATCAGACCCTGCGATCAGCCATATGGCGTCCAGTCCTGCAAGGCACTGCCACAGTGGCTGGACCAAAAGCTTTCATCTACTAAATAGCATTTTATAAACCCATGAAATTGTGAGATTCCTTTTTTTTTTTTTTTTTTAATTTGCTATAAAAGATGTGCACTTGCCTGGGAAGGGGGCCAAATGAGAAAGCACCCCTTAGGAGGTTTGGTCACTGGGATAAGGCAATCTCCTCTCCTCCAATTTTCTTTCAGGAGGAAGGAAATTACAAAAATAGACCCTTTCTTAGTAGTTGCATCTTATATAATTAGAACAATATGAGAAAAGAAACTGACAAGGTATAAACTGACAAGGTGTGTGTAGGTTATTTTAGCTCATATGTAGTTCTGTGTAACCACTACAGTCACAATGAGAGCTGTCCCATCACCAATGATCGTACTGTGTCACCGCCATAGTCATATTTATTCATTCTCCTGACCCTCACTGCCACCATCCTTAACCCCTTAATCAGTTAGTATTTTTTTAATTGCCAGGGGGCATGTGTGCTTGCCAGAGACAGGGAGAGAGAAGGAAAAAGCACCCCTTAATGGCGTGTGTTCACATCCTAATTCCTCCTCCTTTCCTCCATCCCATCACGATTTGGGGAACACACACGTATATGTACCTCGCAAGTTTCTCAAGCCAGAGGGGCTAAAATTCTAACTCAGGTCCGCTATGTGAGATCCAGTTCCCTTGATCACTAGATTATCTTTTTCTGTATTTGTTTAATTGTAAATTTAAATCTAACCAGAAGTACAATTCATGCATTTCCTAAATCTACACTTAGGTCACTAAAGAAGATTATATAAAAGGGATCATACAGCATAATGCCCCGGACATCTGCGTTGTTGCCAGTATGCAAAGTTCAGTGCTTTATATAGAACAGTCATATTTATTCTGTGATTTAACTGTTTACCTATCAAGGGGCACTTTTTCCACCAGCTTGGCGCATTTGTGAATAAAGGTGCTATCCCATTCGTGTACAGGTTTGACACAAGTCTTCATCTCTCTGAGGCGAGGGCCTAGGAGTGCAGTCGCTGGACTGTGAGGCAGGTGTCTGTTCGGTTTTATAAGAAACTGTCACGCCGCTTTGCAGAGTGGCTGTGAAACATGCAGTCCAGTGAGGGGTCCAGTTCACTCCCGTCCTTACCAGCTTTGGTCCCGTCACAGGTTTTGCTTCGGCCATTCTGATAGACGTGTAGAGCTATCTGAGGTTTTGGCCGGTGAAGATCATTTCTTCATGTTTTTTATTTTTCATTTTATACCTTTATCTTTTCATGTACTTGGTCAGTTTTTTAACTGGATTGCTTTTCTTTTGTTTCTTCACTGTTGAATTTTGAGTGTTCTGTATTGTTCTATCAATAGTTATTCTGTCAGAGAGAGGTTTGCAAATATTTCTCCTAGTTCATAGCTTGTCTTTTCCTCATCCTAATCGGGTCTTTAGCATAAGTTTTATATTGTAATGATCAAACATACGAGCTTTTTCTTTTATGGATCACACTTTCCATGTTCTACCTAAGGACTTACCAAGAAGCCTGAATATTTTTCTCCTATATTATCTTACAAAAATTTTTGTATTTTCATGATTTACATTTAAATCTATTAACCATTTTGAGATGATTTTGTGTAAGGTTTGAGGTTTAGGGTGAAGGTCCCCCCCCACCCAATATCCACTTCATCAGTACCATTCATTGAAAGCCTATCCTTTAACTGAGTTGCCTTTGCACCACTATCAAAAATAAGTTGAACGTACTGTTATGCGTCTATTTCTGGCTTCTTGCTGGGTATAGTTCATCTACATGTCTGTCCTCTTACCAATATCATAGTCCTGAAAAGAGGTAGAATGATTCTCATCATGTCATCATTTTTTTTCAAAATTGTGTGTATGTTTTGGACAACGGTTAAATACCTTAAGTGTCTTTTGCAAATACTATCTCTCATCTGCACCTGCCGCCTTATTCTCAGGACAACATCTTTCACAAAACAACAATTTTTTATTTATTTATTTATTCTTAGGTTTTTGCTGTAGGGTGCATGCTCTTGGCAAAGAGAGAGACAGACACAGTAAGAGGAAAAGTGAGAAATCATCCTTCAGGGAAGATGGCCACGCCTCAATCCCTTCTTCATTCTCCTCCCAGGATCTTGGGCATGCACACACATGCACCTGGCATGATTTTCAAGCCACCAGGTCCAGGACTCAAATCACAGTCATCCATATGTAAGTCCAGTGGTATTTTAACTGCTCTGCCATCTACTCATCCCCAGAACAATTTTTTAGAAGTTTGTCTATGTATTTTCAGACAAAGAAAGGGAAACAGCCTCAATGGAGTTTCACATATCAATCTTCTTCCACAGGCTTCCCAGCCTGCCAGAAACTAGAACTCATGCATGCACACCCAGTGTATACAGGGAACCAACCTTGGTCTTCCTGTGGATTCACAGGTATGATGCGCCATTGCTATGCCACCATGACTGGCTTGAGAACTTTAATGTTAACGAAGGCCAGCCCATCATCTCTTCCTTTCATGGTTTATGCCCTTGGTGTTATATATAAAAAGTCATCCTGGGACCAGCAGTTGGAGTAATGGCTATGTCACTGGACTCCCATGTAGTTGACTGCGGTTTGAGTTCCGGACCTGGTGGCTTAAACTCATGCCAGGCATGTATACAGGTGTGCCCAAGATCCTGAGAGGAGAATGGATGAGGAGGGATTGTGGCATGGCCATCTCCTCTGGGGGGTGATTTCTCACTTTCTGTCTCCTTGTCTTTCTGGCAATTGGCATAATGGCTATGTCACTGGATTTTCATGTAGTTAACTGCAGTTCGAGTCCCAGACCTGGTGGCTTAATCTCATGCTGGGTGCATGTGTGTGCGTGGCCAAGATCCCGAGAGGAGAATAGAGGAGAAGGGATTGCAGTGTGGCCATCTCCCCCACCCCAGGGGGATATTTCTCACTTTCTGTCTCTGTCCTCCTGGTGACTGCACATGCCCTATAGCAAAAAAACCTCTCAAAAAAAAAAAAAAAAGTCCCTAAATCCAAGGTTATATAGATTTTCTTCTATATTATCTTCCAGGAGTTTTACATTTTTATGATGCACATTTAAGAATATGATCTACTTGGGGTTAATATTTGTGAATGGTGTATAAAGTCTGTGTCTGCACTAACATGTTTTACATGTAGATATATACTTGTTACCACATTGAAAAGATCATCTTTGTTCCATTATATTGGCTTTGTTCACACTATGAAATACTACTCAACCATAAAAAACATGACCCTCACATTTGATAGAAAGTGGACAAATATGGAAGATTTACTGCTCAGCAAAACAAGCCAGACTGTGAAAGAGAATCACCATATGTCCCCACTCAGAATATACTGAATATCAGCACTCTAGGGTGAAACTGAAAGACTAGAAGGTACAAAACCTTGGGGAGCAATGGTGATACTGGAGACAGGGTGGGAGGAGAGTGGGAAATAGGAGGGGTGAGAGGGAGGGAATCAAAGGGAAGATGAATGAAGCAAAACATTTAAGGAACCTACAGTAGAGAGAAATTTGGGGACCAGCAGTTGGCCTAATGACTATGTCACTGGACTCCCATGTAGTTGACCATGGTTCAAGTCCTGGGCTTGGTGGCTTAAATTCATGCTGGGCACCTTTGTGTGTGTGCCCAAGATCTCAAGACGAGAATGGAGGAGAAGGGATTGTGGCTTGGCTATCCTCCCTTGGGGGTGATTTCTCACTTTCTGTCTCTCTCTGGTGCACACACACACTCCATAAGAAAAACCTCTCAAAAAAAAATAAAAGAAAGAAAAAAAAAGAACGAAATTTGTTAATTTGTTGATTACACTGTGTATGGTGATGACTTTGACTGAATCAATATACAGTGTATTCATGATGGGAAAATTCACTTCGTACGCTGTAATGATACAGTGACTGAATATAAAACTAAATAAATAAGTAAATAAATTTAAATTTAAAAAGAAAGAAAAAAATCCATTGGATATATTTATGTGTGTTTATTTCTGGGCTCTACTATATTCTACTAATCAATGTGTCTATTCTTTTGACAACATGACATAGTCTTGATTGCTATAGCTTATAGTAAGTCTTAGGGTGATGTTGGTCTTCTAACTTCATTCTTCTTCAGTATCATATTGGCTATTCTAAGTCTTTTGCTTCTCCATGTAAATTAGGATTGGTTTTTATATCCATAGAGTAACTTGCTGGAATTTGAGGAGCGGGTTGCTTTTAATCTATATAGGTCAAGATGGGAAGAACTGACATCTTGGTTGTATTGAGTAGTCCTATCTACGGGTGTGGAACATCTCTCCATTTACTTAGTTCTATGATTTATGAGAGTTTGGCAGTTTCCCCTATATAAATTGTGTCCATATTTTGTTAAATACGTATCTATTTCATTTTGAGGTGCTAATGTAAATAGTACTGTGTTTTAAATTTCAAATTCCAGTTGCCCATTGCTCATACATAGGAAAGTGATTAAGTATTGTACATGAGCTTTGCATTTTACAACCTTGATATAATTACTTATTAGTTTTAGGGGTTTCTTCTACTTAGACCATCATGTCATTTTTTTTTTCCTTTACAAATTTCTTTGCAAATGCTCTTTCTGACCTATTTCATTTTCCCTCTGTCTGAAGAACATTTTTAATATTTCTTCCAAGGCTGGTCTACTGGGAAAACAATTTAAAAACAAGAAAACAACAACAAAAAACTCCATCAATTTTTTATTTGTCTGAGTAAGTCCTTATTTAGTTCTCCCTTATGAAGGATAATCTTACAGGGCACAGAATTCAAACATGATTTGTGTGTGTGTGTGTGTGTGTGTGTGTGTGTGTGTGTGTGTACCATGCTAAATATTTCAGTCCACTCTCTTCTTGCTTGCACAGTCTCTGAGGATAAGGCAGATAAGATTATCTTTGTTCCTGTATACATTAGGTGTTTTTCCACCTCTGCCATCTTTCAGGATTTCTTTGCTGTCACTGACTTTCTTAGTTTGAAAACGATATGCCTAGGTATAATTTTTCTGGCATTTATCTCGCTTGGTATTCTGAGCTCATTGAAATATAGTTTGGTGTCTTACATTCATTTGGGGGAAATTCTTAATCATTATTTCAAATATTGCTTCTGTTCCTGTGATTCTGAAACAAATTTTAACTATACATATACATTTTTTGTATTGCAGCATTTGACTGTGACTTATATTTAGTCAGGTATAGAATTTTCTACTCATGTCGGCACTCAAAAATTTTGGAGCATTTGAGATTTCATTGCTGGAACAGACACCAAACCCTCTAGAGCCTTGATCTTGGCCTTCCTAGACTCCAGCACTGTGAGAAGATAAACTTCTGATGTTTATGATTTACCAAGCCTTTGCTATTTTGTTAGAACAGTACAAACAGATTAAGACACACAGTATCATACTGGCTCCAAATGCCTGGGACAGATGACAGAGGCTCACTCTTAGAAGGATGTCACAGGAAGAAGGAGTCTTTCCTCTTTAAGATCGTCCACAATGTGTCTTCAGGAATGTAAAATCTGTGTCATGCCACATTTTTTGCCCTGGTTGCCCGCATAGTCTGGGCCATGTAGGTGCTTTCACCTAAACTGTGCTGAACTAAAACTAAGGTGGGCTGAGGCTCACAAATTCCAAATGAAGCAAGAACCTCTTAGATGTTAGTCAATGAGCACCCTTCTGGATGCTCCCATCTCAGGCAGAGCTACTTTTCACAGCGACTAACCCAGAGCCTCCCAGTATGTCTCCTGATTGGAAGTCCCTGGGGGCAGAAGCCACAAAGACACTCCTCTGTCTCCCCAGGATCTGTATGTGGCTCAGAATGGAGCCCAGTGTGTGTACGATTGAGTTAAATTGTTAGAGTCAAATAATAAACTAATATATGAAAATATTAGAACTACCACAGCTGTGCTGATGAATGTGCTGCCAATATGTTTTAGATTTTACAATAAGGGATGGTAAGCCACAAAGAAGACTGTGAATGAACAAAGACACACATAAGGCATGGGTCCAATCCCCCCTTTCTATCCAGGACTGAACACTGAAGGAAAGCCAATGGGGCAGGCATCATGTCATCCGCGCTTGCAGGGTCCAGGGCTCCCTGTGGTAGTATATTTTATCTCCAACTCTAGATTATGGATGATTTTCCTTTGGAGCCATAAAATCAAAATCAAAATAATTCCCAGGGATATCAAACTACATTCCACACTTCTTTTGAAACGGCTCTTTCTTCTCTGCCTCATTGTAAATCATGTTCTCAGAGATGATCTTGACTCCTGAATATGAAATTCCCCCACTGTTATTTGCACAGAAAGTCATGATTGCATTTCAAATTCCCTTTCACATATCTGGTATATTTCAGAGTCACTGGGCACTGGTCTCACAAGGACAGAAAAAAACTGGTTTTCTAAGATGCATTTTCATTTTACTTGAAAGTAAAAAGAAACAACTAAAAATATGTGTGACTCTGTGTTCAAGCTGACAGGTGGGCTTTTTTGGTAAGGATTAAGCACAAAAACATTTTTTAAAAACCAGAACAGCTAAAATGCAGAAAAATAATGAACGAGCTTAAAATAAACATGAAAACAAAGCACATTTGATCTTGAGGACAAAAGTCTGACTTTTTCCTATTCCAAACTTGTTTCCCAGGGGGCCTGGGGGTCAGACCTCCAAACATTAACAGACCATTGGTAGTGGGATGCTACATACTGTCCCAGGCAATGTTTTTATGATGCATAGTAAACCTTCTTATTCCTTTGCTGATTTCTATCAGGAACAGAGACTTGTGATTCTTCTCTAACCAAGTATTAATCTAAGAATTTCAAATTCACCTATAACCTATAAGCCTCCACTTCCACTATCTTTTTAAGTTGATCAGTGTAAACGATAACTCTCCTGTCCTCAAAACTATATAAAAGGAACTGTTGCATCTCAGCACCCTGAGAAACACACTTATTTTTCTATGGGCCGGTCACTCATATTCATGCTTAGAATTCTATAGTCTACAAGCATGCATTAATTATTATTTCTACAGAGTCGGTTAATTCCATAAACAGTCTTTGTAGAAGAAATAATCTTTATCATCTGTTGGTGAGAATTCTGCCTACCAAACTATTATTCTGCTTCTCAGGGCTCAGAGGGAGCACTGTGGGAAGGGAAGAGAAACCTTTCCCACAGTTGACCTTTCTTCAGGCCATGCTCTATCCCAGACTCCTAGAACCTAGTGCACAACTCCTGTTCATTTTAGCCCATCCCTTAAAAGTGATATAATTTATCATAGGCCAGCCATCGCCTTCCAAATTCAAGAAATAAGGTCAGCCCTATGGGCTAGTAGTCCAAGAAGGTTGGATCCCACATGACCAACCTTGGTTCAAATACCAGCCCCAGTGACTTGAAAAACATGCAAGGTATGTGTACGTGCCTGTCAGGAATTCTGACAGGATGGAGACATGGAGGAGGAAAGGATTGTGGTATGACCATCCCCCATGGAGGGTGCTTTCTCACTTTTCTTCATTTATTAATGAGTACACATGTGCTCTGGAAATTGAAAAAGGAAAAGAAAAAGAAATAAAAAAAGACTCTAAGTTCTCAGAAAGCATAAATACATCCCACTCAGAGGAATAAAGAATGAGAAGTATTTTCCAAAGTCCTTCTTTCTTTTCTTTTTTTTTTTTTTTTGGAGTGGTTTTTGCTATAGGGGTTGTAAAAAAAAACAGACAGAGAGAGACAGAGAGACAGAAAGCGAGAAATCACCCCCCAGGGGGGATGACCATGCCGCAATCCCTTCTCCTCCATTCTCCTCTCAGGATCTTTGGCATGCACGCACACACGCCTGGTGTGAATTTCAGCCACTGGGTCCGGGACTCGAACCGTGGTCGACTACGTGGGAGTCCAGCGACATAGCCATTACACTAACCACTGGTCCCAAAGTCCTTATTTCAACATGGCAAAAGATAACTTGTTTAAAAATAAAAGTCTCAGGGCTGGCAGGTGGTATGGTGGTTAAGGGTCTACATGGCCAACCACAGTTCAAGAGTCTGACCTGGTGGCTTGCTTTCTCGCTTTTTCTTTCTCTCTCTCATTCTGTCTCTCTCTGGTTAATTAAAAATAAATAAATAAAGTTAAATAAAATAATTATTTTTGTTAAAAAAAGTCTCCACTGTTAAAAACATCAGGACAATCTTTATTAAACAACTTAAATTTGGGTTCTTTGCTGAAGATCTTTCAGAGCCTTAATAGGCTGTACATACTGTAGACCTCAGAGAAATGGCTGGAGTACACAGCATTTTCTAAACTCACTCGACCATGGAAGTCTTTACTCACAAAGTTATTAGTATCTGATGAACATTTATATTTCACAGAGCAGTGTTTGGAAAGTGCACCAATAAATTGTCAGTAAAACGTGACTGACCCCCTTGCACAGTGGCAGCTACAGGGCAGAGAAACAGGGCCTGAGACCTGGCAGGCTACCTCATGGTTCACCCACCCACTACGCAGCACATCCGTGATAGGATGACAGCAGGTGCTTAAAAACAACACAAATTGTGGAGTGGAACTTCCCCGGCACGGAGAGGCCCCCAGTGCTTCCTGCTGCCTTCTGAGAGAACAGAACACACTGGCCTATTTCTGCACTCCACAGAAACAAAATCATATAAATGCCCTTTTCTAGTGGGCCTCTTTAAAAAAAATTGTGGTATTTTGAATGAGATCAATTCATTGTTGCATGATAGTATACTTATTTCATTCTTGTACAGTGTCTCACTTTATAAACATACCATAATCTATTAACTTTTAAAAGACAGACAGAGAAGGTAGTGGGCGGAGGACAAGTAGAGCAATGGGTAGTTTTCACAAGGTCTCAGTATGCTGTGGTCTTCCTGCCCTAGCTTCCTATTGAGTTAGGGTTACAAGCATGCACCACCACACTGGGTGTGTTCAGCTTGGTCCAGGATGCGAACCTGAGCCTTCCATGTAGCTCTAGCATTATGCAGTGGCACTCTACTGCCTGTTCCACTGAACTGGGCTATGCTTACTATTTTTAATAGATATTTATTGTCTACCACTGATAGATTGTATTTTTTTCTTTCTTTTTTTAGAGACAGAGTCTCACTCTGTTACCCAGGCTGGCCTCAAACTTGTGATCCTTCTGCCTCAGACCCCTGAGTAGTTGAGATTAAAGGCATTCAGAATCTGTAAATATCATGCCCAGCAATAGGTACTTCTAAACACCTATCAGTAGTTGAAAATGCTGGTAGCATAGTAGCAGGTATTAGAATGAGTTATCTTGAGTGACCAGCAGATGGCATAATGGTTACGTCACTGATCTCCCATGTGGTAGACCGTGGTTGGAGTGCTGGACCTGACAGCTTAAAACTCAGGTCAGGCATACGTGCCTGTATGCCCAAAATCCTGAGAGGAGAATGGAGGAAAAGGGACTGTGGTGTGGGCCATCCTCCCGGGGGGGGGTGATTTCTAACTTACTGTTTCTCTGTCTCTGAGTACATGTGCTCCATGACAAAAATCTCTAAAAACAACCAAAAAATGAGCTATTATGAAATAAAACATCTACCATCAATATTCTTAGATACATTCTTGGTGTGCAAAAACATACATAACCCAAGGACAGGACAGCTGGGTTATGTGTACTTTTGGTTGCAGTGGAAGGCAAAAAACATTTTCCCTAAGCGAGTATACCAATTTTCTTTCTTTTTACCTTTTTTTTTTTTTTTGCTATAGAGTATGTGTGCTCGCCAGAAAGTCAGAGAAAGAGAGGTAGAAAGCGAGAAATCATGCCCCGGGAGGATGGTCACACCGTAATCCTTTCTCCATTCTCCTCTCAGGATCTTGGGCATGCACGCACCCACACGCGCCCAGTGTGAGTTTAAGCCACCGGGTCCGGGACTTGAATCCTAGTTTGCTACATGGGAGTCCAATGACATAGCCATTGTGCCAACTGCTGATCTCCCCAGTTTTCACTTTCAGAATCAGCATATGAGAATTCTAGTTGATCTGGATCCTGGATTATTATCACTTTTGTTATCTTTCCTTTTAACTCTTTTTTTTTTTTTTTTTTTTTTTAAGGTTTTTTGCTGTAGGGTATATGTCCTCACAAGAAAGAGGCAGTGAGAGGGAAAGTGAGAAATCACCCTCAGGGGGATGGCCATACTGCAGTCCTTTATCCTCTATTATCATCCTGGAATTTTGGGCATGCATGCACAATTGCCTGGTATGATTTTCAGGTCACTAGGTGCAGGACTTGAACTGCAGTCAACCATGTGGGAATCCAGTGCCTTAACCACTACACCACCTGCTGGCCCCCTTTCAGTTCTTTCGAATGTTGCTTTACCTGTTTGAAAGCTAGAGGTACATGCAGAGTAATGTCTTCTGGTCCAAGGTAGCCTTCCATCATTTGTGTTTTGTGATGCTTCCTGGACTCAGTCTACTTTGTTGTGCCAACTGCTTTCTACTACTTAGAGTTTACTTGATACATCTTTGTCTTTTTACATTCTACATTTTTTTTTTGAGAGGGAGAATTTTGCTATAGGGTGCGTGCACTTGCTGGAGAGACAGAGACAGAAAATGAGAAATCACGCCCCACCGAGGGGAAAAATCATGCTACAATCTCTTCTTCTCCATTCTTTTAGGATTTGGGGCACATATAAAGTGCCAAACATGAGTATTAAACCACTGGGTCCAGGACTTGAACTGCAGTCAACCAGGTAGGAGTCCAGTGCCATAACCATTACACCATCTGCTGGTCCCACATTCTACATTTTTCTACCCTCTAGTTAATGTTTCTCCGGACCTGGCACCGTGGACTAATAGTAACGAGCTCTATTCCACGTGGCCTAATGTAGTTTTAATCCCAGACCTAGCAAATTGAAGAGCACACCAGATGCATGCACATGACTAACTCACCTGGCAGGATGCAGAAATGGAAGATGGGATTGCAGCATGACCACACCCCACTGGGAAGTGCTTTCTCTTCTTGTCTTTCAATCTCTCTCTCTCTCTCTCAAGTGCATGCACACTCTGACAAAAAAAAAAAAGTCTTCTCTTGGAAACAGAATACAGAGTTTTAAAAATCATGTTGGAAAATATTTTTTAATTCATATTCTTTATTAATTTTTATTCAATGTAACAATAAATATGGCTGGCTGAAATTAATGGCCTTATTACTTACTTTCCATTTGGCCCATCTCTTTTTGTTTCTTGTTCCTTGCTTGTGATCTTATGGACTGTTTATTGTTCCTTTTTTTCCCCTCTACCGGGCTGGTTATTTTCCTATTGCCTGAAATACCCTTTCCAGTAATTTTTGTCATTTGGGTCTGCTAGCAATGAACACTCAGTTTGCTTATTTTTGCATTTGTTTTGGGAGAGACCAAAAGTATTTTTGGATTGCCTTCCTTTCTGAGGGCTAATTTTGGTGCTCACAGACTTTTAGGTGCAACTACTTTCTTCTAGAATTTAAAGGTGCCATTCGGTTTCCTTAGCCTTCACCATTTTTGTTAAGTCAGTTAAGCAGTCAGTATTTTGTTTCTTTGAAGATAATGTGCCCCTTTTTAAATGTTCATTTTTAAGATTTTTATTTTTGTCTTTGGATTTTAGTAATGTATCTGTGCACCACCTTGGTGTGATCGTTTTAGAATTTATTTTGCCTGAGGTTTGTCAAGCTTGTTAAACTTGTGACTTGATATCTTTTGTTAGTCTCTTCTATTTGTTCTCCAGATTTGTTTCTGCCACTTTCTCACTCATCATTCCTGAGATTTAAATTGTACATGCACCAGACTTCTTCTCTTCCCGTGTCTTTTGTTTTCTTTTGTTCTCACTCCCACCTTACTTGAATATTTTCTACTGGTATGTCTTCCAAATCGCCAACACTCTTCTGTTTTGTTTCATCTTTTGGGTAAATTCTTCTATTAAATTCACTTTTTTACTTTTTATTTTTATTTTTTTGCTATAGGGCACAGGAGCTCACCAGAAAGATAGAGACAGACAGAAAGCGAGAAATCACCCCCCATGGGAGATGGCCACACCACAGTCCCTTCTCCTCCATTCTCCTCTCGGGATCTTGGGCACGCACATGCACCCAGCGTGAGTTTAAGCCACCAGATCCAGGACTCGAACCACAGGCGACTACATGGGAGTCCAGTGACATAGCCATTATGCCATCTGCTGGTCCCCTATTAAATTCTTAATTTTAGTTATTGCCTTTTCCAATACTAGGAATTTTTCAGTATATTCCACTTCTTCATGAAATTCTCCAACTTTTCCATGTTCTTGATTATGTAAATTGGAGTTACTCTAAAGCTCTGCAATGGTATTTACTATTTAGTGATAACCTAGAGGTTTGTTTCTTATTTTCTGTTTTAGTTTGTTTTCTCTTGGTTTGCTGTCATTTGATATTATTTTTTGACTTGTCAGGCAATTTTTTAAAATTAAATAACAGATACTCAACAGAACAAATTGCAAAGATTCTGAATAGTGCCTTTGCCAGGCAGAGAAGAGCCTAAGAGACTGCCTTCACCCAGAGAAGAGGGTTTTGGTTTTGCCTGGCTGAATCTTTCCAGTGTGCCCCATTGCCCCCAGGCTGTAGCTCCATACAGTTCTAGTGGAAAGCTCCTGGTGTTTTATAGGATGCCTCCACCCTGTAGGACTCTGCATCTCTCTCTCCTTAGCACAGCGACGGGGTAACATCTCTGCTCAAGGCTTCAGCCAGCAGCAGCTGTTTCTTGCTAGGTTTCTGTGTGTCTTGTTGTATCCATGTGCAGTTTAGGAGTCTGCAAATGCCTTTAAGGGAAAGTCCATGCAGAATTTGACCTCACTTCTTGCCATTTCCTCTTTGTCTGCACCTCTGGCCTCTCAATCTCAGCTGCCCTGGCACCCCGGAATGCCAGTGCAGCGAGAATGTTGCAAGCCTGGGGCTCTTGCTTCCAGCCAGTTGTCTATTTCCTGCTCTCTGAGCTGGCAGATGCCTCCAGGAAACAATATGGAGGTCAACCTGGGTTTATCCCTGAGCCCTCCTTTTCTTTGGGAGCTAGATCTTCAAGCCCTTTGTTGGCTGATACTTCTAAACTAGTTTTTGTTTTTTTAGTGTTTGTTCATTCTACCCAATCCTTAGAGTTGTTCTCAATGGAAGAGTTACTGTCATGACTAGTAAAAGAATGTAGAATTATAGTTTCACTATTTTTTTTAAATGTTTAATTTTTTTAAAGGTTTCTTTCTTTTTTTTTCTCTTTAAATTTATTTATTTTTTACATTAATTCACTATACATCATTACAGCATACAAATGAATATTCCATCCAAATACACTGTATATTGGCTCAATCAAGCACATCAACATACATGTTATCAGCAAATAATTTTCCAATTCTTATGTCTTGTATACTTTGTTTTGCCATCCTTGATTCCCTATCCCTCACCCTCTGCCATGTCCCCCCCTCCTCCCACATTATCTCTGGTATCCATGGTTGCTTTCTATGCCTTCCACCCCCCATTTAATTGATTTGCTAATGAACTTAAGTAGTCTAAATATATCCAATAGCTAGCACAGCTGATGGATACCTATACATGAACCCAAGTCTGACTTTATGCATAAACCTCAGTGAGTAGAATGAACATATTATAACATAAAGTAGTAGCCAGCTGGGGCTATATAGCTTACTG
Source organism: Tupaia belangeri chinensis (assembly GCF_000334495.1). Lineage (NCBI taxonomy): Eukaryota > Metazoa > Chordata > Mammalia > Scandentia > Tupaiidae > Tupaia > Tupaia belangeri. Next base: position 1,643,124 of record NW_006198962.1, read on the forward strand.
CAGTCATCATATATGCATTTTTAAATTTTGATATGAACAGTTTTACTGTTATTTTTTTCTCCTGCAAC
>NW_006198962.1:1644603-1660941 GCF_000334495.1 Tupaia belangeri chinensis
CCATCTGATTCTTTTGTAAAGTGTGAAATTCCTCTTTTAGATCTTGCATGAATTTCCTCATCTTCTGGAATTCAAAACTTCTTTCTCCTTCCTTTTCAGCAGTTCATTGTCTCTCTTCTCTTCCATCTCTGTTAGTTTAGCCATTATGAATATTCTGAATTCTTTATCAGACATTTCCATTGAATTCCATTGAACTGTGTGTGGATGAAGAGGAGTTATCCTTTTCCCTTGGAGGAGAGGTATTTTCCTGCTTTCCCATATTTCCTGTGGTCCTGCAGCGATTTCTAGTCATCTGGTTGATGGTCAGTTCCTTCCCAAACTTGGAAGTTCAATCTGAGCATTGAGGAGTGTGCAGAAAAGGAAACAGAAAGAGAGAAACAAAAGCAACAACAGCAAAGAACAAACATGAAACAGAAAAAAGAGAAGAAAAAAATGAAGATAAAAACTTTTTACTAAAACTAAAAAAATTAATATTTAAAAAGATTTCAGTAAAAAACTAAAAATTGGAAAACCGCACGGCGCACAAGCACTGCGTGAAATTCTAAAAATCAAAAATTAAGAAAAAAAGAGAGGAGACAGAGACAGAGGTAGAGATAGACAAAGACAGGTACAGAGACAGGAGGGCTGGAAGGGGTCTTCCTACCACGCGAGTTTTGTGTGCTGGAGGCCAAATTATCAGTGGGAAGTCTTGATTTCTGTTTCCCCAAAATGGCTAGTTTGCAGAATCCATGAGGCTGTGTCTTCAAGAAGGCCTCTTCCCTTTGCCTCTCCTCTTTAACTATATTTAATAATAATTTCCAAATGAGAAAGAAATGATTACAAGTAGCCCTGTTAAAGGAGAAATTCACCTGCATAAATGGGTGCATGTTAAGACTGCATAATCCAGTAAGAATTTTAACTCAAAGATGTTATAGATGTATTGGTTTGCACAAAGTCAAATAGTGTGGTATCTAATTTAGCGATCATATATATGCATCCTTTCTCCAACTGGCTATATAAATCCCTGTTTTTGAACCAGCTCTTTTGTCTTCCTGCTGGTTCTACCACTAGAAAATTAAATATAATTCTCTATATATTCCCTATCCATTTATGTGAGAATATGATTTATATAGCAATGGAATTTCAAAGATTATAGCAAATACACTTGATCCATAGGTAGTGGGATAACACATCCCCTTGCATTTAAGCTATAATGCAGTTCTTCATGGAGGAGGCTTTGTTAATCGGGAGTGGGAGACTGAGACTTGGAATGTTCAAACTACAAATATCAGACCTGTGAGAACTTTTGTTCAGACTCCTTCAACATTCAGATAGTAAAATAGAATGCTAGAAACATCACATGATTAAAAATGACTTTCTTTTTGCAGAATGTATATTTGTCTTTCAAACTTTTTGACCTGATATAACATGCCAGATGGTCTCCGTCTTTCAAAATTGCAAGTGCAAGTGAGGTGCACATGGGCATCTACTTGTTATTGCTGAAGACCAGCTAAGGGTTTCAAATTCAAATAGAGTATTTTTAAAATATGATAACCAAGTTAAGTGGCCCCTTTCAGGGACTAGGACAACTGATGATTTTCTGATAAGACTTCACCGTCCTGACCCCAAGATCTAGCCAGCCTCCACAAAAGAGTTTCTAGACAGGTCTAGGTGTACAGTAGCCAAATATCTGAATATTTTTAGGGTCAATGTAATCCTCAATTCCCACGAAATCTGCTGTATAAAGGGAGAAAAAAGGTACTGCATAGACATTGCAGATCACCTCCTCCTGCACGCCTCTGAAAGCTCCAATTTAACTCCGAAAGTTAGGGAAAAAATCATATAATCCATCAGATGATCAGAAACCACCACTGAAGTATAAGAAATATAGAATCCAGGAAAATATCTCTCCCCCAAGGGAAAAGAAAAATAAAACCTCCTCATCTTCCACAGACAATATAATGGAACTCAGGGAAATGTCAGATAAAGAATTTAAAATATTCCTGGTGACAAAGCTAACAGAGATGCAAGAGAAGAGAGACAATGAACTCCAGAAGATGCAGGAGAAAAGACACAATGAGTTCCAGGAGGTGAGGATGTTCTTGCATGATCTGAAAGAAGAAAAACACACCATAAAAAAGAATCAAACTGAATTGTTAGAGATGAAGGCTATAATATAGGAAATAAAAACCTCCCTCAAAAGTATTAAAAGCAGACTAGATCATGGATAAGATCAAATCTCATATGTAGAAGACAGACCTAAAAAAATTCACTAAAAATACTAAGAAAATATCAAAAAAATGAGAAAAATATATGAGTAATACTAGATACCATTAGTATTCCAAATATCCACATAATCGGTATCCCAGAAAGTGAAGAAACTAGTAAGGGCATTGATGATCTATTCCATGAAATCCTGGAAGAAAACTTTCCAAACCTAGAGAGGCATTCTCAAGAAATGCAGGACCCCACATAGAATCAACCCAAGAAGATTATCTCCAAGGCACATCACAGTCAGATTGACCAAAACCACAGACAGAGACAAGATACTAAAATTGGCAATAGAGAAACATCAAGTTCCTTTCAAAGGATATTCTATCAGGCTAACTTTGGACCTCTTATCAGAAACAATGCAAGCAAGGAAAGAATGGGAAAATACAAATGGGAAAATTCAAAGTGTTAAGAGAAAAAAACAATTTCAACCAAGAATACTATACCCAGCAAGATTATCTTTCATATGGGAAGAAAAGACAAAAACATTCTCAGATAAACAAAACTTGAAAGAATTTACCAACACCAGACCAGCTCTCCCAGAAGTTCTGAAGGGAATGTGTGACAGGAAAACTAAAGTCAGACACACAGAAATAAAAGTACAAAACACAACCAAGAGGATGGTCAACTTCAAGGTTGGGACATGTCTGGAAAGATCAATAATAACGTTGAATGTTAACTTCCAGAATTTAAATGGAAAGATTAAAGAGAGATTAATTATATGAGACTGAACTGGTGAAATAGAATTTTATGACTTTTGACTAAGACATTACCGATTTTCTTCTATGCTTTGTTTTCCAGATTTAAGGATTTTTTTTTCTGCTCTGAAACTGTTGATAGGTTCATTAACCTCCTGTTTGAACTAAATCCTAGCCTTTTTTGTGGTTTTAAGTCTTAAGCAAATTTCTCTTAACATTTTTTATTTTGGTCTATTAAAACTCAAACTGTTTTTTAATTAAAAATGCATTTAAAAATACCTATTTAATGACTTCAGTAAGCTATATAGCCCCAGCTAGGTGCTGCTTTATAGTATATTCATTCTGCTCACTGAGGTTTATGCCTAACGGCAGACATGTATTGATAGATATGTATACATCAGCTGCACTTGCTACTGAAAGTATTTAGATTAATTAAGATCTTTTGTGAATCAATAAAATGGGAAGAAAAAAAAGGCTAGAAATCAACTGTAAATATAAGAAACAGTATAGGAGGGGGACAGGAAATGGCAGATGGTGAGAAGTAGGGGATCAAGAGTGAAAAAAAAGAAGCAAAATATATAAGAAACAAGAAATCAAAAATTATTTGTTGACAATAACATGTATGGTAATATCCTTGATTGAATGAATATACAGTGTATTCTGGATGGAAAAATCTCATTTTGTTTACTGTAATGATGTATAGTGAATGAATGTAAATAAATAAATAATAAATAATAAATAATAAATAAAATGCATTAAAATGTGTAAGTTTAGAACCATAAAAAATGCTAATCAAAATTTTAATTTATTTCCAGTAAATTCTTTTATTCTATAATCAAGTTCTAGTGGCCATTACCCAAAGCAAAGTGTGGGGGCCTGGGGCCAAATGTCTGGGCCTAGGGGATGCTGACTTGAGCATCCCCCAAAATTCCATCAAGCCATAACCTGTGGCCATATCTCTTTTTATCATCACCTTTAACACCTTAGACACCTTGGTGTCTAGGCTCTGGGACTCATTCCTTCATCTGACCTATTTTTGTGTCCCAGCTCCCAGATTTTACTGTCATCTTCTGCCATGTCCTTCATCCCTTCCCTTTAGTCTTCCATCCTCAAGGCACAACAATTTCAAGCATGTGGGGAAACACAGGCATTATCACAGTCTGTTTAAAGTCTATCTTCTTACTATGTTAGTTAAACCCAGTTTTATTCAATATTACCTCATACGACTGAACTTAACTATCAAAATAGAAGCATATGTAGCATCCCCAAAACTCCTGGAAAAACAGTAATCCTAGGGAAGTCCCCTTTTCCAAATTTCATTAATATATGTAAACAATGGCCAGCTGCAATGGCACAGTGGTAATGATACACTCCACACAAGGCTGGAGACCTATTGGAAGGTACTGGGTTCAAGTCCCAAGATCTGCCTATACATATCAGGGCATGCATGTGCTCATGATCCTTGTTGGCTGAGGCTTGGGGAAGGGGGACCTTGTTGTGAGAGTCTATCTCATTTTCTATCTGTCTCATGGAAGAAATAAATAAGCTTAAATACACACACGCATGTACATTTGCATACACACACATACACACACATACATACATATACATATAAAGTCACCAGAAACATCACCAGCAATATGATGAAGTGGACAGAGTATGACTCAGAAATGAAGGAACAATTATCCATAATGCACCAATCAGAAGTAAAAGTTAAATATTCCACCTTCCATCTGTGTCTGGCTTCACTGACAACCTCATATTTAGACAGTGATAGCACCCATCTTGTCAGTGCATTCCAAGTGCCCCAGCTCCTCACCAGGTTAGATCATCCCCAGCTCCATCTATCCATTCATCCACTGAGGATGTGCTTCTCAATCACCTCTAGGTCAGGGAGCCTGCTTGGGTGTCAGGCTGCCTGAGGCTGCAAGGAGGTCTGCTACGGTCTCCGATAAGGAAGCTCTTTCTTCCTGCACTGGTCTCACCCTCTTCCTACCAAGCTACTATAAAGGATGAACAGATTTCATTTAAACGTAGATGGAAAGCTTTGGGATAAACAATCATGTTATTAGAAAAAAAAAATGTGCAGGACCACCAGGTGGTGTAGTGGTTAAGGTGCTGGACTCCCACCTAGTCAACTGAGGTTCAGTCAACTGAGAAACTTAAGATAGAAAAAAAAGATACTCCCAAATGATGTCAGCATCTTTGCTGGTCATTCTTGATGACTCACATGAGAAGGCAAACATAAACCACCTGCAGATCTTTCAAGTGATGTAGGCTATCATGAAGTCAAAGCTAGTGCTGATAAATTGTCCAGAATCAAGCACAAAGCCGCTGATAAATAAGTGCATGTCAGAGCTAGACCACAAATCTAGCTTCCATTCAGCAGCCTTGAGATTACAGAAAAAATTCCAACCTCATATTTAACTTTTGTAAAATCCAACATAAAACTTCCTGAAATTAAAATATCCAAGCTTTAGTTGATAAAGGGTTTTGTAACTCAACTAGTTTAGTATTCTGTGTAAAGCCATCGAAGAGAAATTGTAATCATTTAAAATAAATTTAATGCAAAAATTACTGAAAATTCTCCTTGGGTAAAGGGAAAAATAAAAATAAACATGAGAACAAATGAACCAAGTAAAAAGTAAATTCAAAAGAAAAAAATTACTAAAAATGATCCATAAAATATAAATTAATATGGAAGAAGTATAACCAGGTCCAATAATTATAACATATATGTTTTCCTATTTTTTTTAATTGCAGAGGGTGCATGTACACAACAGAGAGAGACAGAGAAAGGAAGGAGAAAGCACCCCTAAAGGGGCATGGTCACACAGCAATCCCTTCTTCATTCTCCGTCCTGTCAGGATTTGGGGCACATGCAACTGGCTTATTTTTCAAGCTCTAGGTTAGAATTTGAACTGCAGTCAGGCATGGCTTGCTTAATCATGAGGGCTGGGATCAGCCCAGTAAATTTATTTTTATATTTTACTTTTTTTCCCTTCAGATCTCTGGTGCAGCCTGGGATGGGCTGCTGTCCTATCTGTAAATGTGCCTGCTTTGTTGTTGCCCTGGCACCTCCTCCCTGCATCAGGTTCTGCTCATGTCACCAACTTCTCTCCAGGAGGCTAGGCATGGTCAGGCTGACAGCTACCCAGCCCCTGTCTTCAATCCTCTCACAGCTGTCTCTTCTAAGAAACCCCATGTCTGTCTATCCTGTCTTGTCTTCTCATCTGGAAGATGCAGACCCGCAGAAGGATGGAGAGTTCATCCAGGGGAAAAGGTGGAGAAGTGGAGGAAGAACAAAGACCACTCCCAAGGCTGGAGTGCACAGCTCTGAGGCTGTGAGTAGATTCTCTGCTCCAGAGTTTATAGTACAGGAAAACTCAGAGAAAATGATGTAGTTGAAGCTAATAAATCGCCTCTGTTTCCTTTTAGGAATAAGTGCGGAGAATCAGATTCCTTTAATGACTTTTGTCTGCGCTTCCCATGTGACTTTAGGAGGGTCACACATGGAGCTCTTCGGTGGGAAATCTGGGGGTAGGAAAGCCAGGAACCTGCCAGGAGGGCAGTCACACTGCCTGTCTCTCTCTGCCCATATCTCTCTCTCCTCTGTTTCTCTGTCTCTTCCCCCTCCTCTTCTTTATGATAAGAATATAAAATTGTGAGAGGTATGTGGAAAAAGACTAGAGGAGAAGACAAAATAAAGATAGTGAAAGTTTTACTGATGTGAAATACTGCTAGCATTTTTTTTCTCTTGTTCTAATTTGCTTTCTCATAATTGCCAGAAGTTATGTGCACTTGCCAGAAAGTGAGAGTGAGAAAACCCCACAATGGGAGCATGGTCCCGCCACAATCCTTTCTCCTCTATCCCCTGTCCTGTTGGGATTTGGGGCATGCACACATGTGCCTGGCATGTTTTTCAAACCACTGCAGCAGGTATTCAAACTGTGGTCAGCCACATGAGATGTGGCTTAGGATACAAGGGTATCCCTAATTTTCTTTTTATTGACATGATATATGTGCCAGTGTGATAAGGCTGGCAGTGAGGGGATGGGGATGATGTTATCAGAATAAAGAGAAATTTCCAGGAATCTCTCATCGTACTTCTAATTGCAAACAACTTTGGACATCATCCATGTAAGAGAAGAGAGTGCAAATTTCATTACTTTTGTTTTCTATTAAATTAATAAAAGAACAGAACAAATGTTGATTGTACCATCAGTTTATTCTCAAGTTTTATGGCACATGTAAATCTATTCTTAAATATTTATATATAATCACTTTCTGTTTTAAATAGTTTTTTTAAAAAAAAAATCTGTGAGCAACTGTTCAGTGAGCAGATGGCACTAGGATGCTTATCTAAAAGCTGTTTTCATTTCCTCTTAGGCTTACAACATGGTATGAAAATACGGTGTGTTTTCAAGACAAGTTTAAACACAGAAGGAAAATTTTACACAATTAACTGGGGATTTGAGTATACCAAATGATAAAGTTTTCTTTTCTTTTAGTCCTTTATCAATATATCTGCAAATTCAACTATTTCTGTAACTTCAACTAAATCTGCTTAATAGTACAAAAATAAATTATTAATTATTTTAGTTAACATCATTATATAAAAAAATGATTTCAATCAATATTTTCAAAAGAAGAAATTGAGACTAGATGGTGGCATAGTGATAAAATTTGATGTTCCACAAGGCTGACCTGTGTGGAAGGGTTTAGGTTTGCAACCTGAGACCTCCCTGACTACCCTGAGGTACATGCCTGCCTATGACCAGGGGTCAGTTAGAGATGGGGTGCACTGTTGCCATGAAAGCTTGTTGGGGTTCTTTCTCTTGCTCATGGAGGAAATAAGTATTTTTTTTTAAGAAAGTGAAATTGTGCCCTTGAAATCCTATTTATGGTTATTCTATTAGGAATCTAACCAAACCAGAGACTTTTAGGGTAAACAAATACCTCCTGAAACGACATTGTAGAGGTTTGAGGCCAGTCAGGAATTATGAACAAGAACAATGGCACACATTTTGTGAGTGTAGTATCATATATTTAGCGTCTCCTCCTAATTATTTCCCATCAACCCTAGCAACAAAGGTCAAGTGAAAGAAGGAAATGTTTTGCCCGTGGACAGAGGGAGGGCAGGGTAAGGGCCGGTTAGCTGCTCGTTCTCTCCTTTAAGCTTTGTACTAAGCTGTACTTACGCCAGACTTCCTATTCCCTACAATGTCACATCTCAGAAAGTTGACTCACCAGACAGCGGAGCCTGGACGCTGAGAACCCTCTGAAGTTAGCTGGTTGGTAAAACAGATGGAACCAAAGCACTGGAAAGCTGGGGCAGAGAAGACCTGAACAGACTCTTCTGTGCAGGCACATTTGGCTTCCCCGCTAGAGCCCAGTAACTTCTAAAGCCTGAAGACAATTGAATACAAGTGAAACACAAAACCCGGTCCCTTGGGCTGAAAAAACTGAGACCAGGAATGGCTACTTCAGAGGCAGATCTCGGCCCACAGTGAATGGTGAAAGGGTCACAAGAAAAGGTGAGACATTCAATGTATTCATTATAATAGAAAAGATGGATTAGAACTCTGCTCTTCAAAAAGATACCAAAGCTAAGTAAACTAACAGTTGAACTTAGCAAAACCTTTAACCCTAATGTTGTTTACATGTTTCCAAGTCCTAGGAAAAAATGAAGAGCACCCAGTAATATTATGAAACCAGAAATACTTTAATGCTAAAGCTTAATAAAGATTATGCACTTGTGCATGCACATACAAATTGAATTCATCTATAGATATAAAATTTAGAAGGAAAATATAAATACACTGAATTCAGCCTTTGTATTAGAAAAACAGATTGGCATGTTAAGAAATGCACCTCAATGTTAGGGAATGTACCAACAAAATATACTTAGAAGAAAAAACATTATCATGTGAAGACATAAAAAAGGCATTTGATAAAATTTAGCAGATACTTTTACTAAAATATTGCAAAACCAGAAAAGTTCTGAAATGAAAACTGCTTCTCAACATCTAATAGGAGTTATTATTCAAGATGATGTCTCTCTGTCTCTCTCTGTCTTTCTGGCGAGCACACCTGCCCTGTAGCCAAAACCTCTCAAAACAAAACAAAAACACAAAACCAAAACCCAAAATGTAATACATCAAATTAACAGGAAGAAATATAAAAACCATATGATCATATCTATAAATGCAGAAAACATGGCTAAAATATAACATCCCTTCATGACAAAGATTCTCAGGGCGATAAGGGACATTTCTGAAAACAATAAAAGCCATATATGACAGACACATTGTTATCATCCTGAAGAGGAAGACGCTGAAACTTTTCCACTAAAATTTGAAACAAGACAATGCTGCCCATTTTCTTTGCTCCTTTTCAATGTAGTTCTGGAAGTCCTAGCCAAAGCAATCAGACAAAAGAGCAAAATAAAAGACATTCAGATAGGGAAATAGAAACAGTTTTCCTATCTGCAAATTATATGATTATATACATAGAAAATCCAAAGGAATCCCTGTAAAAACTCCTAGAAGTTAAAAAATGAGATATTTAAAGTAGAAGGATACAAAATCAACATACAAATCTCAATAAATAGCATTTTATATTCCAACGATGAACAGACTATGGCAGAATTGAAGAAAGCAATTCCATTGTCAATAGACAGAAAATCTGGGAATAAACCCAACTGAAAGATGAAAGACTTCTACAAAGAAAACTATGAAAAACTGAAAAAAGCAATTGAGGATGATACAAAAAAAAGGAAAGACATCCCCTGTTCTTGGATCAGAAAAATCAATATAATCATAAAGCCAGTTCTACCCAAATTAATTTAGATATTCAATGTGATTCTGATCAAATTATTGGTGACATTTTTCAAAGAAGTAAGGAAACAATAGTAAAAATCTTCTGGAATCGTAAAAGACGCCATATTGCCAAGGCAATACTGTGCAAAAGGAATAAAGTAGGAGGCATCTCACTGCATGACTTCAAAATATATTGCAAAACAGTAATAATAAAAAATAGCATGATACTGGCACAAAAGTAAACACATAGACCAATGGAAAAGAACGAGAAAATAAACCCCAAATCATACAGACAGCTGTTTTTTGACAATGAGCATAATATATGCAGCAGAGAAAAGAAAGTCTTTTCAGCAAATTGTGCTGGAAGAATTGGATATCCATTTGCAGAAAGATAAAACTGGACCCCTATCTTTCACCATTAACAAGAATCAACCCCAAAGGAATAAAAGATTTAAATGTACAGTCTCAAACTACAAAACTACCAGTAGAAAACCTAGGGGAGGGGCCAGCAGGTGGTGTGGTGGTTAAGGGTGCTGGACTCCCACGTGGCTTTTGAAAACTGTGGAGAAGGCAAAGATTTCTTAAGACACATAAAGTACAGGCAATAATCCCCAAAACAGACAAGAGGAATTAGATCACACTAAAAAGTGTCTTCACAAAGACACAAAGGAAACACAATTTAGAGTCAGAGGGTCCTCAGAATAGGAAAAATATTTGCCAATTATTCCTCAGACAAGGAATAATATTCCTCAGATTATATAGCGAATTCAAGTAGCCCGTCCATAAAATAAAGTAAATAATCCAATTAAAAAATGGACAAATGAGCTGAATAGATAGCTGTCCAAGGAAGACTTATGAATGGCCAGAAGGCATATATGAAAAAGGTTCAAAGTCTCTTGTCATAAGGAAAATGCAAATTAAAACCACAGTGAGATGTCACTTAATCCAGTTAGAATGGCTAGGATCACAAAAATAAAGAATAAGTGTTAGAAGGGCTGTGGTGAAAAGGAACCCTTCTTACACTGTTGGTGGAAATATAAGTTAGGACAACCTCTGTGCAAAACAATATGTAGATTCCTTAAAAACCTACAAACGAAACTACCATATGAACCAGTAATCCCACTTTTTGTAATATATCCTAAGGACAGGAAAACACTAACTTTAAAAACACTTACACATTCATGTTTATTGCAGCATTATTCACAATTGCTAAGACATGAAATTGACCTAAGTGTTCAAAAACCGATGGGTGGGTTGAGCAGCTCTGGCACATATATACTATAGAATATTACTCAGCCGTAAGAAGTGATGAGGCCCTATCATTTGATTCAACAAGCATGAATATAGAAGACTTAATGTTAAGAGAAGTGGGCCAGACTATGAAAGATACACACTATATATCTCCTCTCAGTATGTACAAAATGTCTGCATTCTATGGCAGAAATTCAAAGATCCAAAGATAGGATTATAGAGAAAGAAAGTGTAGCAACCAGATTGTAAAGGAGGGAGTGGGTGTTAGAGAGTAGGTGGTGGACTGTAGGCAGGAGAAGCAAAGGGAAAAAAAAATAACAAACAAAAGAATATAAAGTTCTCTGTAAAAATAAAAAGTTCTGTAATTTATTTTAAATATTAAAATAAAAAAATAAGTATTGAAAGAAATGAAACAAGAACTGAAGAAAATGACTTACTGTATACCAGGATGGGGATGTGTACTTTCACAAAAATTGTAGTCTCGGGCCTTCTGATTAGGGCTGGGGTCAGAGTTGCCTATGAAGTACACTAGCTTTGGATAAGGACCTAGAATTGCTGCACCTGGAAGAAGGGGTAAAACAGAAGCAGACAGGCCCTCTCAGGGACTAATGCATTGCTGGATTGGGAGACTCCAGATTGCAATGTATCACAATCTGGTGCATGCACATATAAACCTTCTCTGATGATGGTAGCACTATCTTTGGTCTCAAATTATTCCTACAAAGATTTGAAAAAAGACTATCCTGCAGATAAATAATAACCGCATGAAATCAGACAACAAGAATAAAAACAGAATCAACATAATTGCTCCCAATATTGGAATTATCCAACACAGAATTTACATTAAATTTGTTCACTATATTCAAGAAGATGTCAAGCAAAGTTAGAATTTGGACAGAGAACTAGAAACTGTAAAGAAATAATTAAGTGGAAATTCTACAACTAAAAATAAAATAACATTAACAATGAAATGGAAGGCTAGCCCTGTAGCCTAGTGAGCCAAATCCCACAAGGCCAACTATAGTTCTAATCCCAGACCCAATGGCTTGATAAACTTGCCACACACATGTGCACGTGTGCCCAAAATCCCAACAGGATGGAGAAATGGAGGAGAATGGACTACAGTGTGACACCCCATTGGGAGGTACTTTCTCTTTCTTCCTCTATCTCTCTCTGGTGATTACATATGCCCTTGGGTAATTAAATAAGAAAAAAAGAATGAAATAGATAGAAATAAAACAAATCAGATATATGTGAAGATAGAATGAGTGAACTGGAAGATATTCAGAAGAAAATATCCAGAGTGAAGCCCAACAAGACAAAAGATGAGAAAATCTGGAGAGTATGTAATAGACGTAAAGGAGGTAGCAATAACATCGGGTTGTCCAAAAAGTCATGAAGTATTTTTTCTATGTAAAAATGTGTCATGAAAAGTCGTGATGTATTTTTCTATGCCATTCTATGAAAAAAATGCATCAAAACTTTTCTGACAACCTAGTATCTAACCAGGGTTGGTGAACTTTTCTGTAAAGAGCCTAAAGGTGACTAGTCTAGGATTTGGGGACATTATAGTCCCTGTAGCTAACTCAGATCTGCCATCATAATACATACATACAACTCTGCCATCACAATACATACATACAACTCTGCCATCACAATACATACATATCCTTATCCATAGCTAAGGATAGCTATGTTTTAGTAAAACTTTGTCTACACAAAAAAGGAAGCAGGTTGGATTTGACCAGTGGATCACATCCACTGACTCTTGGTCTAACCTGTGTGAAAGTACCAGCAATGGAAGAGAAAATAGTGCATGGACCATATTCTAAAAAAAAATTATAGGAGAGAACTTAGGAAAGATATCAAACCATGGCTAGAAGAAGCCTTAGAAAAGCAAGGAGGAAAAAAAAACCAATAATATATACTGTGGAATACTTTGATAAAGCTCATTAAAAACAAACAAACAAACGAAAACAAAAACAGACTACTAAGGATATCCAGGAAAAAATGTTAGATTATCTCCAAGGATCAAAAGGTTGACTGAGAGCAGAGTTCAACAGTGTGAATCAGAAGAGAAAAAAATATCTTTAATATTTTGAAAGAAAATTGTCAAACCAGAGGTACACATTGAGCAAATAGGTGTGTGTGTGTGTGTGTGTGTGTGTATGTGTGTATTTACGAGTTTTTTTGCTTTAGAGCATGTGTACTCTCTGGACAGAGAGAAAGAGACAGAAACAGTGAGAGGGAAAGTGAGATGAATCACCCTCTCAGGGAGGATGACCACCTTGCAATACCTTTTCCTCCATTCTTCTTTTGGGCACACAGATATGCACATGTGCCTGATATGAGTTTCAAGCCACTGGATCTGGGACTCAAACCATTGGTAACCATGTGAGAGTCCAGTGACATAACTGCTACGCCATCTGCTGGCCCCAGAACAAATACATTTTTTAAGAATGAAAGGCTAGCAAGTGGCATACAGCTTAGGTGCTGAACTTTTATGCGGCTGACCACAGTTTGAGTTCCAGACCTGGTGACTTGCTTTCTCACTTTCCCTCTCTTTCTCTGTCTCTTTCTGGTGAATGCATGTGCCCTATATAAAATTAAAAAATAATAATAACAAATAAATAAAATAAAATTCTTTTTTTTAAGAGAGATTTTTGCTATAGGACATGTGCACTTGACAGAGAGAGGCAGAGAAACAAAAAGCAAGAAATCACCCCCCAGGGTGGGATGGCCACACCACAATCCCTTCTCCTCCATTCCTCTTGGGATCTTGGACACACATGCACATGCACCCAGTGTTGAGTTTTAAGCTGCCAGGTCTGGGACTCAAACTGTGGTCGACTATGCAGGAGTCTAGCGACATAACCCTTACGTTATCTTCTGGTCCTGATAACTCTTAAAAAAACAATGCAAATTAAATAAAAATAGTTCCAAATGAACAAGCACTGAGAAAATTCTCCACCATCAGGACCTTCCCAAAGGAGACACTTAAGAGTTAATCTTCGTGCAGGATGAAGAGTATCTCAGAAGGAGCTTGGACAGGAGGAGCAAAAAGCCATACACAAGTGAAATTCAGCACCTGCAATCTGCAGAAGATGACTATGTTGACACATGGCTCTTTGTAAAACACAGAATGAATATCGACAGCAATGAAAAGGTTTGGATGTGATGTGATCCAAAGCTCTGGTGTAGTCCAGGAGTGGGCAGGAGTTTCTAGTGACTGTTAGCATTAAGAAGTCAAGTGATGATGCAAGGCGCTCACATGGAAAAGGTCCCGGTTCACGTCCCAAGGCTTCTCTGCACAGCTGGTAGGCATATGCCCAAGATGCAAGACAACTGAAACTGAGTTCCAGACCACAGCATGAAGACTCTGTTAGAGGTCCCTCTCTCTCTCGCCAAAAAACTAATAAACTTTAACAAATCAAGGGGACATACTGAAACATCTGGAACAACCACCTAAAAAAGGCAAACTAACTTCTGTACTAGTAGAGGGGAAAACTGAACAAAATAAACTCAATAATTAAAAGATCTCAAGAAAGGAGAGGAAAACCTAACCTAAACAATATAAAATGTCGACCCCAATGATGATAGAGCATACACTGTCAGCCACACCTGGAAATACAGCCAGATTCCAGGGCAGGGGAGCAGGCAGCAGAGCAGCATGTGCACACCAGTGGGAGTGGGGAGAGAAGGTGGTGCCCTATGCCAAATATGGGTAATAATAAAGGCTTAAATTAAAGCATCCGATGTCTAACAAAAGTGACAGCGACTCTCCAGAATCCAGCGATTTGGAGAAGGCTGGTTCTGTAGCACTGTCGTCAGATCCTGCATGGCTAACCATGTTTCAGGGCCTGGCCCCAGCAGCATCAATAACACCCTGGGTGCCTACGGCGTGCCTAGGATCCTGGGGGATGGAGAAATGGGGGAAAAAAAGATTTGGGCATGATTAAGCCCTCCTGGGTGCTTCTTTCTCTCTCCCTTTCTGTAATATATGGTATGTATGACACATGCAACCTTTGGGGGAAAAAAAAATTAAAAAGAAAGAGAAAAAGAAAAGAATAAAGACTAAGTATGAAGGGAGGTAACCCCAGTCCGTGGCTCTCTGAGTCCTGGGTCCTGCCACACTCATCAAGTCAATTCCAGTGATTACAGACCAGATTTTGTCCGTGCCTGAGTCTGGACTACATCATGGACATGGCTGTTACAGAGGAAGGTGAAGGATGGATGGATTAAATGAATACAAAAAAAAAGCAGGAATGAGCCAGGCATCATCCGGTAGACTTTCTCATTCGAATCTCACAACACTATGGGGGTGAAGGCTCACGGCAGCATCTTCCCTTCCAGTTCCTCAGGCATCAGCTCTAATTCTGGAAGAGAAGGACTATCAAGTGGAAACCTCTGCACTCCGGAATTGTCCTAAGGTACAAATGTGGTTAAATGCATTTGAACTCTGAAGACCTGTCAAAAGAAGTTGGCAAACCACAACAACATGAGCCCATCACAAAGATCACGCTGATAAATTTAGACGTTGTGTCTTAAGTCGTCTTGGCAGGTTGTGTCATATTCTTTAGATACGAAGTCTGAGCAAATAAAGCAGCTCTATGCCTATAATTAAGAGAATCGTTCACAAGCTAATTATGCCATATTTATTCATACCAAATAAAACTGTGTTGACAGGTAATGATTGAATACAGATACAGACTGTCAGGAGAAGGGAGGAGGAAGGGGGATCTTAATATAGGATAAAATGTCAAGCCCTCTGAAACACAGTGAGGAAACTCTTCCCTTGATCTCCTTCCTGGGGCTGCTCTTAGTTAAAACTCTTAGAGTTCCTCCAAATAGGTATGTAATTGAAGTACTAAATTAAATAAAAATTATGTCAAAAAATACATTCTTGAACACAAGTTGAGAATTACTTTTATGGATGTATATACAGTCTAAAAAGAGCTGTCAGGGGTAGTTAAATTTTTCAGAACTCTTTGAGACAGGTGCTGATTTTCTTACTTTATCAATGTGGAAACTGAGGCTCATAACTACAAAGCGACTTGCCCAAACTTCTCAACCCCAAACTGGCCCACAGAAGGCAAAGTCAGGTGTTTTAAATGACAGACACATACATCTTCCACTGGGCCATCCATATCTGCTCCCTATGTGGAAAATTTGCCTTTAATTTCAAAGGACCTTTGATGATCCAGCTCCTTATCTAATCTTCTAGACATGGCTCACTCCCATCTCGGGTCTTTACCAAGTCCTTAAGTAGTCAGGCTAGTCTTCCCTGTAAATTCTGGTCCCAGAGAGGATTTTTTTCC
>NW_006198962.1:1660954-1661585 GCF_000334495.1 Tupaia belangeri chinensis
CCTACATAAGCTGCTAGAATTATAATCCTCAAGTCACAAATTCTGAACACCTTTATAGCTTGATTGAGTTGTCAAGTGGTTTTCCAGAGATATTTTACAAATTCACATTCACAGGACAGACACAGTAAAACATCGATTTCTTCCAGTTGTTCTTTCGGCAACTGTTTATTAAGCACCCATTATTTTTTAGATACTGAAGTTGAGCCAAGTGATGTAGTGGTGACAACCCGGACAGAGGTCCACTCCTCATAGAGCTTGGAGTCCAGTGGTGGAGACAGATGCAAGGTACACCAGTGTGAGCAGCAAATAGCTCCTTTTGGGGTGGACCTGTGATGACTAAGTACTGTTTTAAGTAGTAAATATACAAAATGATACGATTCTGATGCGATCCCATCGGAGGCTGTTACTACACTCCCTACACACCAAGGAGGAAATTGAGAAACTGTGGTAGAGACCAGCCATGGCCAAAGAGCAATGAACCAACACCAGCACCCTGAGTTTCCTCTCACTACTCAAATAATCATGCAAATGGGTGTCACACCATGCACCAAGGACACTGGGCCTCCTGCATGTCTAAGTCAGTACAGAGGACTCACATTGTGAATGGACTTGGGCCCAAACAATTTCATTC
>NW_006198962.1:1661606-1680291 GCF_000334495.1 Tupaia belangeri chinensis
AAGGTGGAAACTCTCTTCTTTTTTTTTTTTCACAGAAACAATGCCATAAACTTTTCAGTCCTGTCTCTAAAACGTATTTTTCTCATTAGAAACGATACTGTAACAGTAAAATGACTCCAACTACATCTCTACACAATTTAAAACCAATTTCCTTGGCAATTCCAGGAATCCAGCTCTCTTTTCCATAGAGGGACAACTGAGAGACAGGTTCTGATATGCCCTGCCTTTGCCCTCAATTCCAAATTAGAGAAGAAGGGGCAGGAATTCTCACTGGAAGTAGGAAAAGGATGAAGAAAAAAGACTCACAGGGTGTCATCATTTCATAGTGCCTATGACACAGGTGTCCCGGCTTATCCATATAGACTTTTCCTTTTTACAGTCTTTTAGTAAGTTCCAGGAAAGGAAGAAATAACACAAATAAGCACATCCTGCCAGACAGACCTAAGTCCTATACTAGTTTCTAATTGCTACGTGTGTGGGCATGTGCAAGATAGAGGTTTACTTTTTCAAAACTGTCTACAACATGTAGAGCGAGGGTGTCTTCAGCCCACCAAGTCAATCTCAACCTTTCCGCTTGTGAAACTCGTCAGAACCCAAATGGAGTCATTTATGTCAACTTGTATTCAATTAAATCAAGTTGGAAAGGTCATGGAGCAGGCAAGAGGGCAGTTCTCAGGTATCTCTACCTGAAAATGAGGTCTATCTCAAGGACTGTATACCTACAACCTTGCACGAAGGCCACTGCAACCTGACACAAGGACGTCTACCCAGAAACTTCCTGTCCAACTAAGAATAATGCTTCCCTCGTCATCAATCAGGAGAGCTGAGCATAACTGTCTCCCCAAGATTTATTTAATCCCTCCTCATTTTTTTATTAAGAAGACTCTTGTCTTCAGGGCCAGCAGGTGGCACAGTGGTAAAGGTGCTGGACTCCCATATGATCCACTGCAGTTCGAGTCACAGATCTGACAACTTGAAATTCATGCCAGCCACGTGTGCATGTGTGCCCAAAGTCCCTGGAGGACAATAGAGGAGAGGGGAGTGTGGCATGGCCATCTCCCCGGGAGGTGATTTCTTGCTTTCTGTCTTTCAATCTGCCTCTCTGGTGACTGCACATGTCCTATAGCAATAAAACTCTTAAAAAACAAACAAAATCTCTGTCTTTCCTTACCTCCCTGAGTACAACCATAGTTATTGGTATTGCAATGTCTATTCCTAAAACACTTTTCTTTCTTTCTTTCCTTTTCTTTCTTTCTCTCTCTTTCTTTTCTTTTTCTTTCTTCTTTCTTTCTTTCTTTCTTTCTTTCTCTCTTTCTCTCTTTCTTTCTTTCTTTCTTTCTTTCTCTCTTTCTCTCTTTCTTTCTTTCTTTCTTTCTTTCTCTCTTTCTCTCTTTCTTTCTTTCTTTCTTTCTTTCTCTCTTTCTCTCTTTCTTTCTTTCTTTCTTTCTTTCTCTCTTTCTCTCTTTCTTTCTTTCTTTCTTTCTTTCTCTCTTTCTCTCTTTCTTTCTTTCTTTCTTTCTTTCTTTCGTTTCTCTCTCTCTCTTTCTTTCTCTCTTTCTTTTCTTTCCTTTTTCTTCCATCCTCTCTCTCTCTCTCTCTCTCTCTCTCTTTAATTTTGCCAGATGGCAGATGTACTTGCCAGAGGGAGAGAGAGAAAGTGAGAAAGCACTCTCTGGACATGCACATGGTCACACTGTAATCCCTTCTCCATTTCTACTTTCAGGATTTGGGGCACCATGCATACACATGCTTCAGGCATGTTTTTGTTTTTTAGTTTGCTATAGGTAATATGTGCTTTCTGGAGAGAGACAGAGACAGATGGTGAGAAAATAAGAAATCACCCCCCAAGGAAGGATGGCTGTACCGCAATCCCTTCTTTGTTCTCCTCCAGGGATTTTGGCCACACACACACACACACTGGCATGTTTCTCACACTACCAGGTCTGGTTCTAGGTCCACACAGTTGGTCATGTGGGATCCAGCAGCCTTCACCACCATGCTACCCACTAGAGGGTCCAATTTTTCCAGGGAAAACCTCCTTCAAAATATGCTGTGTACATTAGGCCTCCACTAAGATCTTTCTCTCTCCCTCTCTCTGTCACACAGACACACTTCAAATTAAATAATACATTGGTATCACTTTTGTAGTTTTATATCAAATAAATGTACAAATAATATACAATATTGTTGTAAGTTGCCTTTTAAATTTTTTCTACTTATGTCTTCTGATTCAACATAACCACAAATGCTTTGTTGTAGTCCCTGATAAGAATTTACCATAATTCATTAATCCATTCTTCTCTGGATGGCTGCTATTTAGGCTTATTTCTATTATTTTTGGTCATTAAGAACAATGTTTAAACAAATAGACCTATTCAAGATTCCTGGTACAAAATCCATGAAGGCTTTTCTCCCTTTATCTACCAGAAGCAAAAGCTCACGATTACTGCAAACTGCCTGGCTCTGCACATTTACAATTTTAAAACAGACTGTCAAACTTTCTCCAAAATCGCCCTTTCAATTCTTTCACCAGCTGAGTATAGAATCATTTCTCCACACGCTAGCTAAGAGTTGTGCACTGGTCTGAAAATTATGTTTCCTCCAAATTTACACACTGCAATACTACCCCTAAAGGTGGTATTACTAGGAGATGGGGCTCTGGGGAGGTGAGTAGATTATTAGGTGGAGCCGTCATGATGGGGTTAGGGCCCTCATCAAACAGGAGCCAGAGAGCTTCCTCAAGCTTCTGCCGTAAGGTGCACACAGGGAGACAGCATGTTCTCTGAGCCAGGAAGTAGGCTCTCGCTTACACCCAAATCTCCTGGTACCTTGGTCTTACATGTCTGGCCTCAGAACTGTGAGAAGTGAATGTCTGTTGTTGATAATTTACCCCATTTCTGGTATTTTAGTTATATCAATCGAACAGACCAAAATGAGTTGTTCTCATTTTTTTTACTTCAAAATAATGAGAAGGCTTGACTTTCTTCTTTATCATTTTGAAGTTTCCAGAAAACTATCAAGGTTGGACATTTTTCCCCACGTAATTCTTGTTATTGGCATTTTCAGCTCTGTTCCAGCTGATTTCTCAAATATTTTTCTTATTTATTTACAGTTTTATTTATGTGGATACCAAAGTCTTTATCTTTCTCCAGAGTTCATATACCTGAGGGGGAGAGAGAGAGAGAGAGAGAGAGAGAGGGAGAGAGAGAGAAATGCCCCAATGGGTGTGGTCATGCACAATCCTTCCTTTCCCATTTCTCCATCCCATCAGGGTTTGGGGCATGCATGTACATGCCTCTGGTATGTTTTTCTAGCTGTTGGGGCCAAGATTTGAACTGGGGTCAGCCGTGTGGGATCCAGCTCCTTATGCACAGAGACCAACCACTAGGGCTTGCCCTATAATATCTTATTGTAGAAATATGATATATAATATTACTTCTCATATTTTTTATGTTTTTGTATCATAACAAAAATTTCACTCTTTGTAAGTCATAGATTCTCATAGATTCAATTATATATTTTTCACACTTAAGAGTTTAAGCTACTTGGGATGGTTTTGTATAAGCAGTGAGACAAAGATCTACTTTAACTTGTTTCTATATGAAAATCCAAATTTTACAGCATTTATCAAATAATACTAATGAGGATTAAGCTTGCCTGCAAACCATAGGCTTAGACTGGGTCTTATTTCAAGTAATCAGGAGGCAGCAGCTCAGGACTGGCATGGCAGTTATGTGCTCAACAGAAGCCTGGCTCCTTCTGTGCTTCTGTCCCCACAGTTTGGGGCATCCTTGCTTCAGTCCACCTCAAGCTCCAAGCTGGCTGCTGGAGTGTGAGCCAGCACATCCCAGTTCCAGTAAGAAAGACAATACTGATTCTTTCCACTCATGTGCCTGGTAAATGCATTGATTAATATTCACATTTATTTTATTTAAGCATTGTAGACATATTTTATATGATAATTTTAGGTAATATTTTCTTTTTTATTGTAGATGGGATATATTTTTGAGATATATAAACTGATTTGGTTTAAGACAATTTAAGGTCCTTTGCTTTTATTTTTTTTTTAAAGAGGATTTTGCCTGAGAGTTCCTGTGCTTGCTGGAGAGAGACAGAGATAGTGAGAGGTAAAGTGAGAAATACCACCCCTACCCCAAGAGGTAAGGCCACGCTACTATCCCTTCTCTTCTATTCTCTTGGGATCTTGGGCATGCACACACATGCATGTGGTATGGTTTTCAAGCCACTGGGTCCAGGGCTTGAACCATGGTCAGCCATGTGGGAGTCCAGCAACATAACTGCTATGCCATCTGCTGGCCCTGGTCCTTTGCCTTTAACTGGGAGAATTAGCTTTTAAATTTATTATGAAAGTCTCTTTGGATTAATTTCTGTGGTCTTTATGTTTTGTATCTGGAGTGTTTGTCTTTGCTCCTTCCTCCCACCTCTTCCATCTGCGGACTTGATTTTTTCTTTTTGTATTTCCTTTATTTCTCTCTACTAATACGGTCATTAAATACTCTATATACATTCTTTTGATGGTGGTTTTTGCATTTTCTAACAATTCAAAAGTTAACTAAAGTTAATCAGTATTTCTAGTCCTTTCTCAAAAAATGAGACATTTGTAGCTTAGAAGTACCATGAAATAGCAATGGTCATAGCTTTTTTTTGGAGAGGTTTTTGCTAAAGGGCATGTGTGCTTGCCAGAAAGACAGAGAGAGACAGAGACTCAGAAAGTGAGAAATCACCCCCCAGGGGTATGGCCATGCTGCAATCCCTTCTCCTCTATTCTCCTCTCGAGATCTTGGGCACGCACGCACACATGCCTTGCCTGAGTTTAAGCCACAGGGTCCGGGCTCAAACTGAGGTCAACTATATGGGAGTCCAGCCACATAGCCATTACGCCAGCTGCTGGTCCCAATAAAACCTACTTTTCTGGTATATGAGATGATTTCTAATTTCCAACTGCCTCCCCTAGTTCAGACCTTGATTCACTAATGTCTTTCCTCCATGTACACCAATCCTCTCCCAGCATCCTCCTGGCCTGGTGAGCACACCCTTTCAGACCCAGCTCAGTACCACTTCTGCTGGTCTTCCCTGAATCCCCGGGGGGATTTCTGCCCCCATTCACTGTGTACTTTGCCAACGCTTAATTTATAACAATTATCTCATGGAATTAGAGTCAATGTCGGCCTGTTCTCCCAAGCTGTGGGATTCCATGTTTTATTCATATTTATGCCTTCCACCTTACTGCAGTGTTTAAGCACATAGCTAGTGTTCCATGAATATTTATGGGGGAAATGAATGAATGAATGTAAATGTTTCCTCATTTGTAGGGGTATCAAAAAGTTGTGGCAATTCGGAAAGATAAACAACTGATATTTTCTTAATTCAAAGCTTATACATCTGAAAGTTATATTCTGGAAAGCCATATATATATTTAAGACAGGAAAACTTCCCATTTAACCATCTTTTCAGATCTCCTGGGGTGAGATGATTGCACATATTAATGCAACTGGACACCATGAAGATGTCCTGGGTTCGTGTCTCCAGACAACCCTGAGCATGCAGGGAATGGACATGCACGACCATGGTCTGGGTCAGCTGGGACTGGAGGTAAGCAGTGGCATGACGACCCTACTGGGGGTGCCTCTCTCTTTCAAGAAATAGATGAACTTAAAATAAAAAAAGCCCTCCTTACATGAGAACATTTAAATGATGTATACGAATGCTAGAAAAATCGGTATACTATGTCTATGTGATTTCATTGTTTTTGTAAAATCGAAACACAACCCCCAGATAGACATTGTAGCTCTTAATAAGATGTGTTTCAGTTCACAAACACTAAATAGTGTCATCATCAACTCTTTGTGATCAAGGAAATGAATCACCAATTGATATCTTTAAAAAAAAATACACAAAATTAACTTGGAAAAGAACACCAAAACGGGTCTCTGCTTTAAAAGAAACAGTGCATGTTTCTTATTAATTAAACCTAATTGCTCCCTAAACTCTAGGGAAACAGTGCCATAATGCTATTTCAAAACACAAGATCATGGTTATGGGAGGGAAAATGAATTACTCAACTGTGTCTTCCTCACCTATGATGTAATCTTCCTTAAATAAGATTCAGGGTTGCCAGTAGCAGTGTGCTGAGCTCAGACACCCAGCAGGTCTTCTGCTCTTACTACTTCTCTACCTATGTCTTGGGGCACACTCCTGTACCCTTAAGTTCATGGCTGGCTGATGGATGCACCTAAGGACTAAAAATTCTCCTGTCTTTTCAGCCCAGTGTCATATAGGTGCCAAGGAGTGTCTTAGCCTTTCCATGGTGCCTTACTACCTCTACAGAGCTGTCAGTTATACATTCATTCTTTTATTATTATTATTATTATTACCAAAAGTTCTTGCCAGAGAAATACAGAGAAACAGAGAGATGGGGAGGGAGAAAGTACCCCCAATGGGGCTGTGAACACGTGGCAACCTCTCCTCCATTTCTCCATCCTCTTGGGATTTTGGACACACACACACACACACACACACACACACACACACACACACATGCCCAGCATGTTTTTCAAGCATTGTGGTTGGGACTCAAGCTGAGGTCAGCCATATGGAACTGACTCCTTTAATAACTAGGCCATGTAGTGGCCCAACTTGCACAGTGCATGTTAATTCCTAGGTTGCATTGAGGAATGAAAAAAAAAAAAAACTCTTAAGTATATTTTTAATGATATTTTGATCAATATTATTTCCCTGTGGGATCATTCATGGCTGTGGACAAAATTTAAATCTCTTCACAGGAAGTTGACTTTAATGCAGAGGCTGAGCCAGGCAGTAGCATGGTGGTTAGGGTGACTGTATCCAACACAGCCAAGTGTATGGTTCAAATCCTGGACCCAGTGGCTTAGAAAACAGGCCAGGTGCATATGTGTGTATTCCCAAAATCCCAAGAAGAGAATGGAGGAAAGGAGATTATGGCATGGCCATCCTCCCAGAGAGTACTTTCTTACTTTCCTACTCTCTCTCTCTCTCTGTTTCTCTTTCTGGCGACTGAATGTACCCTATGCAAATCTTTAAAATATAATTTAAAAATAAAATGTTGAAGCTTTCCTCATACACTACCTTATATGTTGGACTCTTGAGCAGCTGTCCTAAATATCTGCAGGACCACTGGGGAGGCACACTGTTATTTGAATTTCATGAGCCATCTGTCTCTGCATTGTGAGCTACAAAGATAATGTCATCAGTTCTGGATTAGCCTGTTCTGGCTAAAAGTTTCACTTAAGATCCTCCTCTTAGCAGGAAGAGGACACAGATGGCTTCCTGGATCTCTCTGACCTCAGAGAGAAGGTTTTTTGCTTGACTGCTGTGACTTCAAGCATGCTCCTGCCTCTTGGGCACCTCAGCTGACTGAGATGAAAGGCAGAGGATGGGGATCCCATCCAACAGACAGAGGCACCTCTGTGTCCTAATAGAGAGCTGCATTGACAGAATTCCAGCCCACCAAGGCTGGGTGCAGTCACCACAGGAGGGAGCTGCACGTGTGGTGTCCATGCTGCCCACGCCTACAAACCACTGGTGGTTGACATCAAAATGGCCATCCCCTTGTAATATGACTTCACTTCTTCTCCCATCAAAGACTAGAGTCTGTGTTTCCTACTCTTTTGTTGGGGCACACACTTATGACTTGCCTCGATCAAGGGGCCATTAGTGAATGAAAACGAGCAGAGGCTGTACTCACTGGAGCAGCCCCCTGCACTTGCAACCCCTAGATCACCATAGGAAAACCTGAGCCAAGCCTGTAACTTTAGCTCTTGGATTGGGCATGGGTAGAGCCTGGCAAAGCAGTGAGGGATGGTCAAGGCGGGAGAAACACCAACCAGCAGACACTGAAAAGCAACAGCTGGCACAGCAGCATCTGGAGTAACTTGAAAGAGAAAACATACTCAGTACACCTCCAGACCTGGCGAAGCCGCAGATGGTTCTGCAGTTGTGTCTGAGACAGTGAGGAGCCCAAGAAGGAACTGTTTAGCTTAGAAGCAGAATTCACAGGCCATAAGGAGGAGTCAAGGCTTGTGGAATGTATGAAACCAGTTCATGCTGCCCCTCTCTCCAACTGGCAAAGAATTCCCCAAGGAAAAAGTGACCTCGGGGGGAAAAAACAAACAAACAAACAAACAAAACAAAACAAACAAAACAAACAAAACAAAACAAAACAAGGTATGGCTGTGGGTCTTCTACTAAGACCCAGGAAAGCTTTAAGTGGTTCTTAGCAGTCTCAACTGGACAGAAGGGCTTCAGAGAGTCATAAGTCCCACCATGCCGTGAAATGTTGCCTAAATAAGAGAGATGCCTGAACACCAAGTATGATGTACGGGATGAGAATTCTGGGGTGCTGGAAGGGAACTGGTAGATTTGCATGGTGGAGGTAGGTGGGTCTTTGATGCAGGAGAGCGGACTGGGCTGAATCGCCATTGCAGCAAACCCCCTAGTATTTGCCTCCTTGCAGCCACAGCTTGGGCAATCTCCCCCAGCCTGACCTTCAGCTTCACACATGACTTGCTTTGGGCCATGGGATAGCAGCAAGTGATACACACACAGGGGTCTTGAAAAATATCTACACATTGAGGTTTCCTCTCTCTCAATGTTTTCTGGAACCTAGAGACCATTATGTGGAGAATCATAGGATATCATCGAAAACGATGAGGAGATGTGTGGCAAGAAGCCCCCACCATTACCAGCTTGCCTACCACCTACAGGATCACAAGCTGAGTAAAGCAGTTGTTGCTTGAAGCCACTATGTTTTGCAGTTGTTGGTTATACAGTCAAAGCCAGTTGATACACTGCTTGTATTATTCCCATTATTCAACTGAGAAGACTGAGAGTTAAAAGGTAAATAACTTACCCAAGACTACAAAATGAACAGGGGAGAACCCATGAATTGGTCCCAGGTAATCATATTTCAAAGCCCACCTCACTCATCACTTCCCATCCCATCAAGAACCATCTACCTTTCTCTCCTTTCTGAAATGCAAGTTCGTAGGAGATCAATATAAAAACCAGCTATAATTCTACACCACAAATTTAAGTAACAAAACATGACATAAAATATACCAGTTGCCATTGTTCACACAAAAAAAGAGACCTTTAAGAATAAATATAGAGGGACGTCAACAAAATGAAATCATAGGCAGTTCCAGCCTCCCATTCTCCCCACAGAAACTGAAAAGCTGGAACCAGACCAACTTTGCCAGGAATGTAGAAAACATTCAAATGTTTATAGCAACCAAGCAGTAGTGAGTCAAGAACAGATAACGAAAACACAGAAGGGGAGCTCTAAGACATTTGATTTGTCCTTGCTTTCCCCATCCTCGGCTCAGCAGCAGTCTTCAAGATGGCGTTTCTCCTTCCCAGCCTGGGGACCTGGACCTGGCTTGGGAGGGTGTAGACAGTATGGTGTTTGGTACTGTGCATGGCTTTGAGACTGTCTGGAACAATGTGAAGGACCAGCACAAGATGCTAGCCTCTGTTTGGCTGAGAACCCACTAGGGTCGAAAGACACTACACATTGCTTGAAAACATTGTAATGCGGATGAACAACTTGCAGCCACTGGGACCAAAAGATGATGATTCAACAGGTAACAAAACTCAGCAAACTGGAGAGGAAGAGCCTAGAAAGAAATTCTTTGGGATACTAGGGTATTCAGAAGCACCAGTACATATGGGAGAGTCTACAAAACTATGTTCATGCTCACAGCAAGATGCATGAGAACAAAACCTGAGAAGACCCTGCACTTTCATTTCAGGCTATCTCTAGGCTTTGGGGAAGACTAACTAGTGCCGAAGGAGGACCCCAGCACAGACTCGATCTGCAGACTGACTTTCTCTCCCCTCCACCGTCTTACTAAATCCTGCTACCTCTTTTCTCCCTTCCCTTCTCTGTTTTTCTCTCTCTTTTGGCATTGAAGGAAATCTTTTTCAAAGCACTATCTGAACAATAGCTAAGGGACAGAGACTTCAGTGACACAGATGGCAAGAGGCAGAGTCTACATAAACAGTTGACTAAAGTTGCCATACAAAATACCAACTTCAACCATTAAAAAGTAAATCTGGAAAACCTTTGGAAGAGGGGGACTCAGATTTCCAATTTTACCACATTTTTATAATTGATTATTTAGGGTTTTTTTTTTTTTGAAAAAAAAAATCAGTGAAGAAAATGAAAACACAAAGCACCAAAACATATCAAAAAGCAGTGCTAAGAGGAAAATCTATGGCTGTAAAGGCTTATAAGATACACAAGATCTCAAATCAATGAACTAACTTTATACACCTAAAGAACTTGTGAAAAGAAAGTACAATAAACCCAAAGCTAGTGAAAGGAAAAAAAATGATGATTAAAGCAGAGAGAAACAAAATAAAAGAAAAATAGAATCAACAAAACAAAAAGTTGGTACTTTGTGAGGATCAACAAAATTGAAAATCTTTAGCTAGAGCAACAAAGTGAAAAAGTGAGAAGACAAAAATTACTGAAATCAGAATTAGAAGTGGGAACTCACAGAAATAAAAAAAGATTATAAGAGATTACTGTAAACAAGCGTATGCAACCCAATTAGATAATTTTGATGAAATGAACAAATCCCTAGAAATACACAAATTAGGATCCAGGAGGAGGTATGGTGGTTAAAGTGCTAGACTCCCACATGGCCAATCATAGTACAAGTCTTGGACCAGGCAGCTCAAAAATCATGCCAGGTCCATGCACAAGCATGTCCAGAATTCAGAGAGGAGACTTGGAGTAGAGGTGATTTCTCACTTTCCCTCTCTCTGTCTCTCTCCGGCCAGCACATGCACTCTATGGCAAAAACAGTAAAAATAAAAGTAAATAAAATAAAATGCACAAATGACCTCAACTGACATAGAAAGAAAAAAATCTCAAAAAAAAAAAATATATATAACTAGTTGGGTCAGCAGATGGCACGGTGGTTAAGGTGCTGGACTCCCACATGCCTGACTGCAGTTTGAGTCCCAGATCCAGCATTTCTTTCTCACTTTATCTCTCTCTCTCTGTTTCTGGTAAGCACACCCCTGTAGCGAATTGAAAGATAATAATAATAAATATAAAATAAGATATTTTTTGAGAGGTTTTTAGCTATAGGGCACATGTGCTCACCAGAAAGACAGAGAGACAGAAAGCAAGAAATCACCCCCTGGGCATATGGCTACACATCCCAGCATGAGTTTAAGCCACCAGGTCCGGGACTTGAACCTCAGTCAACTATATGGGAATCCAGTGACAAAGCCATTATACCAACTGCTGGTCCTGATAACGCTTAAGAAAAAGACAACTAGTAAAGATACAGAATCAGTAACTGAAAATCTTCCAACAAAGAAACGTTCAAGGCCAGGTGGCTTCAATCGTGAATTTTATGAAACATTTAAAGACCGCTGAGTACAAATTCTTCTCAAATTCTTGTATATAATAAAAGAGGAGGAATAGTTTTACCTCACATTAAGAGGCCGGTATTTCCCTGATACCAACGCCAAAGACAGACAGCACAAGAAAGATATAGGCAGGGACCAGCAGTTGGCGTCATGGCTATGTTGCTGGACTCCCATGCAATCGACCGTGGTTCGAGTCCTGGACCGGGTGGCTTAAACTCATGCTGGGTGCATGTATGTGCATGTTCAAGAAAGATCCTGAGAGGAGAATGGAGAAGAAGGGATTGTGGCATGGCCACTCCCCCTGGGGGATGGTTTCATGCTGTCTCTCTGTCTCTCTTTGTCTTTCTGGCGAGCACATGCACCCTATAGCAAAAACCTCTATAGACAAATATTTCAAATGACTAAGATACAAAAATCCTCAACAACACACTAGCAAACTAAATCCAAAAGCATGTTAAAAGGACTCTACATTATGGGGTTTATCTCTGGAATGCAAGGGAGAGTTTAACATGCAAAAGTCAGTGAACATAATACACCACATTAACAGAACAAGAGAGAAAAATCTCTTGATCATCTCAATTGACTCAGAAAAAGCATTTGAAAAAATCCAATACATTAAAAAAACCCTCTTATATCATGTGAAGATATACAGTAATTAAATGTAAAACAAACAAACAGAAAAAGAAACAAAAAACCCTCAATGACATGGTACTAGAAGGGAACTTTCTCAGAATGATGAAGGAGACTTTTATGAAAAACTACTAACATTACATTGATTTAAAAAAAAATCCCTAAAATAAGAACAAAACAAAATTTCCCACTCCATCACTGTTGTTTAGCATTGTCCTGAAGTTCTGGCCAAGGAATTAGTCAAGGAAAATAAATAGACGATACTCAAATTTAGAAATGAAGAAATAAAAAATCTCTCTATCCACAGCACGATCCTGTTTATAGAAAATCCCAAAGAATCTACAAGGAAGTTACCAAGGTTAATAAGTGAACTCAGAAAATTCGCAAGTTTTAAGATCAATGTACAAAAATTGGCTGTGCTTCTAAACATCAGCAATGAATAGTCTGAGAAGGAGTTTAAGAGAACAATTTCATCTATAATAGCATCTACAAGAATAAAATACCTAGGGGTAAGCTTAACCAATGAGGTGAAAGACTTGTACACTGAAACCTATGTAACACTGCTTAAAGAAATGAAAGCAGACATAAACAAATGGAAAAATACCCCATGTTCATAGTTTGGAAGAAAATATTATTAAAATGGCAATATTACCCAAAGCAATCTACAGATTCAACACAATCCCTATCAAAATTTCAACAACTTCTTTTTCTCCACTGAAATGGAAAATCCCACTCTTAAATTTACATGGAGTTGCACAGAGCCGTGTCAGATTAATGTTTAAAGAAGAAAAAGTCAGAAGACGTATTTTCCAATTTCTAAACTCACTACAAAACTATAGTATCAAAGAGTGTGGTACTGGCACAAGGAAAACCATATTAAAAAAATAGAATAAAATTAAGAGTCCAAAAATAAACTTTCATATATGTGGCCAATTGATTTTTGATAAGGATATGAAGTCCATTCAATGAACAGAGAATGGTCTCTTCAATAAATGGTGAGACATCTAGATAGCCACATCAAAAAAATGAAGTTGGACTGATGTTAATAGTTAACACTATTTACAAATATTAAATCAAAATGGGCTGGTGACCTAAATATAAGCTCTAAAATCATAAAACTCTTAGAAGAAAACAGAGGTATAAATATTCATGACCCAGGATTTGACAACGGATTCTTATATATGACACCAAAAGATGAACAGAAGAAGAAATAGATAAACTGATCTTAAATAAAATGAAAAACTTTTGTATATCAGAGGTCATATTATCAAGATATTGAAAAGACTACTAACAGAATGGGAGAAAATATTTGCAAATTATGCATTTGATAAAGATCTTAATATGCAGAATATAAAAAATCATAACCCAAAAACAAAAAGAGCAAAGATTTGAACAGTCATTTTCCCAAAGAAGCACATGAAAAGATGCTCAACTTCATTAATCACTAAGAAAATGCAAATTAAAACTACAATGAGATACAACTTCATATAGACTAAGACGATTATAATAATAACAATAATTTAAAAAGAAAATAACAAGTGTTGGTGAGGATATGGAGAAATTGGAGCCCTTGTAAATTGGAACTCTTGCCTGTTTCAGGCGTGTAATTTTTAAATTTTTTAAGATTTTTTGCTATAGGGTGCATGTGCTTGCCAGAGAGGAAAGAGAGAGGGTGAGAGAGAGAGAGAGAGAAGAGAGAGGGAAAATGAGGAATCACCCCCACCTAAGGCAGATGGTCACACTGTAACCCCCTCACTTCCATTCTCCTCTCAGGATTTTGGACAAGTACGCACAAGTGCTGGGCATGTTTTTGAAGCCACTGGGTCTGGGACTTGAACATGCAGTCAGCCGTGTGGGATCCAGTGTTTGTACCACCACAGCACCTTCTGGCCCCCTGGTTGTGCTTTTAATGCTCTACTTCACACAATTCAATGCTGGTGTTCACACCTGCTCATTTTATTTTTGTATTACTTGCATATATTATATGTTCTTTTATATTGACAAAATGCTCTGTAATATTTTTAAAGGAAGCTCAAGAGACATTGGCCTGAGATAAGGAAGAGCTGCATCAGTTATGAAGCTGGGCCTTGCTGCTTCTTAACCTAGTTTCTCTAGACCAGTTTCCCAACCTATAAAATGAGATCTAATTTGCCCAAGCTTCCTGTTTCACAGGTTACCTTAAAGGTCTAAAATCACACATATAGAAGCATTTTATTTTTCTTTGATATTTTCAATTTGCTATAGGGTGCATGCACTTGTCATAGAGAGAGAGAGGGAAAGCGAGAAAGCACTACCCAAGGAGGACGTCATGTCACAATCCTTTCTCTTCTTAGGATTTTGGACATGCAAACACATGGCACCTGGTATGTTTTTCAAGCCACAAGGTCTGGGACTTGAACTGCACAATCAGCCTTGTGGAATCCAGCTACCTTAGCCACCATGTTGACTGCCTGGCTAACTGAAGCATTTTAAAAACTGCAAATCACATGAGAAGCGTCAGACAGCATTCTTATTACGGTAGATTTTTCTGCACATGGTTTGCACTTTTGAACACATGAGCATCCTCCCTGACAAGAAAAAGGCAAAGAATCATTGTGGTCCCCTTCCCATAGCACAGGTTTGGCCAATGGCAGTGGCCACCATTATTTCCTGCCATGCCCTGAAAGTTGGTCTTCCCAAATATGTTGATGATTAACTTTTTGCTCTCAAATGAGTCAAACACAGGGATACCAGCTGTTCCAGGTTTTCACTGAGCAGCAATTACAAACAAACTCCAGAGCTCTGGGGAGAAAAAGCCTGAGGTTCCTGGGAGCCTGAGGTCTCCTGTCTGATGTCTGATGCACACTCACTCACAGGCTGTGGAAACACCAAGCATTGCATAGACGCCCTCGCCACAGTTTCCACAGATCCAGGGTTGAGAATCAGAGGCTAAGGAAAAAAAATACAAACCCTGATTTCACGTCTTTCTTCTTCTTCTTCTTTTTTTTTTTTAGCTTACCCCTAGGTGTAAGATTGCTTGATCATATTTTTAGTTTTTTTTTTTTCAAGGAGCCTCCATACTACTTTACATAGTGGCTGGGTCATTTTACATTCCCACTAACAGTGGACGAGGGTTCGCTTTCTGAATATCCTCATCAACGCTTGCTACCTTTTGTTTTTGTTTTTGTAACAGCCATCCTCATTTGAACATGCAGTCAGCCGTGTGGGATCCAGTGTTTGTACCACCACAGCACCTTCTGGCCCCCTGGTTGTGCTTTTAATGCTCTACTTCACACAATTCAATGCTGGTGTTCACACCTGCTCATTTTATTTTTGTATTACTTGCATATATTATATGTTCTTTTATATTGACAAAATGCTCTGTAATATTTTTAAAGGAAGCTCAAGAGACATTGGCCTGAGATAAGGAAGAGCTGCATCAGTTATGAAGCTGGGCCTTGCTGCTTCTTAACCTAGTTTCTCTAGACCAGTTTCCCAACCTATAAAATGAGATCTAATTTGCCCAAGCTTCCTGTTTCACAGGTTACCTTAAAGGTCTAAAATCACACATATAGAAGCATTTTATTTTTCTTTGATATTTTCAATTTGCTATAGGGTGCATGCACTTGTCATAGAGAGAGAGAGGGAAAGCGAGAAAGCACTACCCAAGGAGGACGTCATGTCACAATCCTTTCTCTTCTTAGGATTTTGGACATGCAAACACATGGCACCTGGTATGTTTTTCAAGCCACAAGGTCTGGGACTTGAACTGCACAATCAGCCTTGTGGAATCCAGCTACCTTAGCCACCATGTTGACTGCCTGGCTAACTGAAGCATTTTAAAAACTGCAAATCACATGAGAAGCGTCAGACAGCATTCTTATTACGGTAGATTTTTCTGCACATGGTTTGCACTTTTGAACACATGAGCATCCTCCCTGACAAGAAAAAGGCAAAGAATCATTGTGGTCCCCTTCCCATAGCACAGGTTTGGCCAATGGCAGTGGCCACCATTATTTCCTGCCATGCCCTGAAAGTTGGTCTTCCCAAATATGTTGATGATTAACTTTTTGCTCTCAAATGAGTCAAACACAGGGATACCAGCTGTTCCAGGTTTTCACTGAGCAGCAATTACAAACAAACTCCAGAGCTCTGGGGAGAAAAAGCCTGAGGTTCCTGGGAGCCTGAGGTCTCCTGTCTGATGTCTGATGCACACTCACTCACAGGCTGTGGAAACACCAAGCATTGCATAGACGCCCTCGCCACAGTTTCCACAGATCCAGGGTTGAGAATCAGAGGCTAAGGAAAAAAAATACAAACCCTGATTTCACGTCTTTCTTCTTCTTCTTCTTTTTTTTTTTTAGCTTACCCCTAGGTGTAAGATTGCTGGATCATATTTTTAGTTTTTTTTTTTTCAAGGAGCCTCCATACTACTTTACATAGTGGCTGGGTCATTTTACATTCCCACTAACAGTGGACGAGGGTTCGCTTTCTGAATATCCTCATCAACGCTTGCTACCTTTTGTTTTTGTTTTTGTAACAGCCATCCTCATAGGTGTGAGGTCACATCTCATGGTGGTTCGTAATTGTGTCTCCCGCATGATCGGCAGTTTATGTACCTTCTCACGGACCTGTTGCCATTGCGTGTCCTCTTTGGGGACTGTGTGTGCACCTTCAAGCTCACTGTAGCATCATTCACAAGAGCCAAGACATGGAAACCACTCAAATGTCCACGCACAGATGAATGCATAAAGGGAAGGTGGCATACACCTCTGACGGGATATTAGGCTTACAAAAGGACCTCCTGCATTTGTGACGGCGTGGAGGGATGCTGAGGACTTTATGCTCAATGACATAAGCCAGGCACAGAAGGGTGGATATTGCAAGATTCTACTCGTGAAGTTCTTTACATAGTCAAACTCATAAAGCCACACAGTAGGACAGAGTCTCCATGGGTGGGGAAATTGGGGATGTGTTGAATGGGTGTAATTAAGGTGTCAGTTACACAAGACGAACAAGTTCTAGACATCTGCCTCCAGTTAACACTATGCACTTAAACATTTACTCACGAGGGTGGGCCAGGTGGGGGCGCAGTGATGACACGACGGGGCCCACATGGCATAGGTTCTGGTCTTACATTCTGGGACCTCCTGAGCACACAGGGATGTGCACATGCCCGTGCTCCAGACTGGCTAAGACTGGGCAGACAGCGGATGAGGACCCTGTGGGTGGTGCCTGTCTCTCTTTCTCTCTTTGTCTCTCTCTCTCTCTCATGGAAGAAATGCATGAACTGTAAGAACTAATTTAAGAGTTTAAATCTAAAGTTAGAGTACTTACCACAACAAAACAAACGAAAAGCAAACAGAACAGAAAGGACACAGAGAAACATCTGGAAGTGAAAGATAGGTTTTTTATCCGGACTGCAGCAATGGTAACAGGAGTGCACATGTATGACCAAACTCAGCAACCGCATACATTAATTATGCATCAATTTTGTGTATATCTCTAAAAAGTTGGGTAGAAATGGAAACCCTGTTTCTTCTTGCCTGTCTTAGGCATCGTCTCCCAGTGGGGTAGTGTCTGTGGGGACAGAGGGGACCTCAGTCCTGAAGGTAGTCTTGTACACCTGAACAAATCAGAGCTCGGCACTTTGAGATAAAGCCACCCGAAGAATGGAAAGACCCTTTGCTCACAGCAGCAAACAGCAGGGCTGAGTTTCTTTCACCTGCTTGAAAGAACTGTCAGTCTCCTTCCTTCTCTCCCCCTCGTTCTGTCACTCTCACCAAATCCCTGGTCACCAGGGAGCCAAATGGGCAGGTTCACCCAGGAGCACCAGGAACTAACGTGTATGGCAGTAGCAGTTACCTGGCTGGCTGAGGGCAGTTGGAAGGGACACGCTGCCAGGGAAGCAGGGAAGCCCAGAAGCCAAGAACTGAGCTGGTCCCTCGGAGGACTACCTTGGCTTTATTCACTAGTCACCACCTGCTACCACAGGGCCCCAGAGGTTATTTTGGAAAACTGCCATCCAGCACCAAGCCTGACACTTTGTCCTGACTTAAAGGGCCACAGCCTCTACCACCCAGCAGGTCCCTTCTCCTGTCCTCCAGAGCCTTCCTCCCCTCCCTCTTAGATGCTGTCCTCATTCCAAGCGTGCTGGGGGCTCTGGAACCAGTCAAGCTGTACCCTCCTTGCTGACCTTTCACAAAGCCCATGCTGTGAGTTAAACTCCCCCTCAGACACCCTGACTGGGTTCCGCCAAGTATTAATAGATGTCCCAGCTGAGAGGCGGTACCTCTCACTGGGCGTCCACGCTGCCTGCCATCATGTGAAAGCACATTAACTAGCACTAAGAAATAAACTGTACTGTCAACAAGCTGGTCCACGCTTTTCCTCAACCACTTATTGCTGAACACATTCCAAATGCAGTTAGTTAGATAGTAACAAGTGAAAAAAGGGCCACAGAGCACTGGTGCTGCTCTACTCAGGAGAAGCCTGGGTCCACATGGTGACTGTGGTTCAAATCTCCAGCCAGGTCCACCTGAGAAACGCTGGGCATGCCTATGAGCGCCCATGGTCCGAGGGGATGAGGCCTGGAGGAAGGGGACTGTGGCGTGACCAGACCCCATGGAGG
>NW_006198962.1:1680302-1683589 GCF_000334495.1 Tupaia belangeri chinensis
TTCCCTCATGGAATCTCTTTCATGAAAAAAGAAAAAAAGGGGGAAAACTTGCTTTTGAGGAACTAAGAAATATGGTTATTACATTAATTATTAAGAACCTAATTAAGCAGACTTTTCACATATATTATTTCATTTATTTTTATCTTCACAGCTCTACTGAGAAATATACTCATTTTTCTGTTTTAAATTATAGAAGCTGAGAAGGCCTCGCTCCTCTCAATAAGCATGAGTATTCTTTTTAAGAGAGATTTTTGCTATCGGGCATGCACGCTTCCTGGAGAGACAGAGAGACAAAAAGCAAGAACTCACCCCCCCCCCGGGGGGATGGTCACACTGCAATCCCTTCTCCTCCATTTTTCTCTCTCAGTATCTTGGGCACGCACGCACATTCGCCCGGCATGAGGTTTAAGCCACCAGGTCCAGGACTTGAACCATGGTCGACTACATGGGAGTCCAGTGATGTTAACCATTACACCATCTGCTGGTCTCAGCACGGGCATTCTTCACTTTGTACCTTCATGATACTTGGTGTTTCACTTACGACAATCACTAATTTGTGTCAACCCTCTTAGACCAGACTACAGGACACTGGATAGACTACTAGGCCATGTTGAGCTTTGATACTCTCATCTAATTACAGGTGGAGCCTGACGGTGCTCTCATCCGCTGTGACAAACGGGAGGCTACCTGGAGCACTAGTGCGGTGTTCGGCTGGTGTTCGAGATGCCGTGATAGATGGCAGGTAGTAAAACGCGTGCTCAAACGTGCACTTCATATACATTCGCTTATTTCATCTCATCTCAGGGCTTGTCTTCTACCATGACTAGAAAGAACGCCAGCACCTGTCTCGCTCACTCTGTCCTGCGAAGTGGAAGACACCTGAGGGCCATGACTGGGTTTTGGTCCATAATACTCTCCCAGCAGAGCTCCTGGCACAGAGCAGAGGTGCAGACAGCGCCTCTAGTGACCGAGACCAGCTGAGATTTCATGGAGTCCTGGGAGAGATAGGCTGATGCCTCTATGGGACAGGATGTAGCCATGATAGGAGGGCCTGCCTGGAGAATGTCCCACTTCATTCTGCCGCATGACCCTGGTCACCAGAAGCCTCACCTTGGAACAGGGATCCAGAGTGAAAACCAAGCCCATCTCTAGCACCTGTTCTACTGAGACTCCCTGCCCCAGAGCTGGAGCAAGATTTGGAACTTGCTGAGTGGCTACTGCTTTTGCTTTCATTACCACTGCTACTTTAATTTTTTTTTTTAAGTTTATTTATTTCTTCAATGAGTATGAGAGAGAGAGAGAAGTACCCCCCACGGGACTCAGTCATGCTGGGATCATCGTCCTCCAGTCCCCTAGCCCACCAGGATCCTGAGAACCCATGCATACACCCCACGTGTCTTTAGGGTTACCAGGCTGGAGACTAGAACTGGGGTCAGCACATGGCTTCCAGTGCTGCAGTCCAGTATGCAGGAGGATGGGCCTCTTGGTGTGTATAGTGTATGAGTTGAGGAGGAAAAAGGGAAGGACTTTGGAGCATAGTAAGACCTTGGTAATATAGGAATATGCTTCTATGGAAGCCTGACTGTTCCTTGCTCATTCTTGTCACCTGGAGTCAACAGTGTGGCTGTACACTGTGGATGTCGGTTTCCATCCGAACCTGTAGTTCAGGGCTATAGGCACTAGATGGCGCTGCAGTGTAATTCACAGTTTGTTAACATTGGGAGTTTGAGGGCACAGGGAGGGACCAGGCTTTGGAAGAATAGAGTAGACAGAGACATTCAATCCCTACACACACAAGTCTATAGAGCTGGGCCCATCCCAGAGCCAACACACCAGGGCAGCGAGTCTCCGTGCGAGGAAAGCAGGTGAGACACATCCCCCTCAGCTTACCTATCACCGCCTGCACGACTGCGTTTCACAGAGCTATATAAATGTAACAGTCACCTCGTAGCATTGTCCCCGGGTATACTCTGCAGCCCTCTGACCCCGCCCCTAATTTTAAGATGATTATTCTATAAGGATGTGGTTCCAAAATGGAATCAAATCATCTCCCTGAAGTGCTGAACATGCAGCAGAGTCTCCAGCACCAGCAGGACTGTGGGGGATGCTGTTACTAAGTCCATGAGCAATAGGGCAATGGCAGTCACTACCCTGGGTCTGGTGTTGTCATCTACACAGCTGGCATTGGTCCTCCAAGAAACTACCCCTTGACTCCCTAGGGTCATGCACCTGGACAAGATGGATTTGAGACTGGGCTTTTGCTCTTGCCATGAAGGTCTATATCTAAGATGAGGCCCTGGCATGGAGCCCTGCTGTACCAGGGAGTAGAGACAGGTGTGCACAGCTCTCCTCCCATGGAAGGTCTTTATACTGCAATCTACCCAAAGGCCCAGCTGGCCTGAATGTGGGCACACAAGCAAACGAGTTATCTGACATTAGTGGTTTTCCCTAAGACAGCATCATCTCTCTTAATTACAAACAACTGGTTGTTTTAGCGATGTGGTCTGGAAAGGAGGATGCAAAGGTGTCTTAGGATGGCTTCTCCACAGAACAACTCTTGGTTTCTCTTCTTCTGGAGAACAGGACAGTTGGGACTGTCACCAGGTTGGGGGGGAGTGGATCCTGGACTGATCCTGCCTTGGGAAGCTCTCAATGCAGGTGGGAGGCCACAGGACTTCAGCAGCTGGTGCTGCTCCAGGTCTGCTCTGAGACACTCAACATAAACATAAAACCCACCACCACTCAGACCCTCAGCCCGTCCTCCAGCCTCCCCAGCCCAAAGGCCAGGCAGGGCATCCTACACACAAAACTGAAGCAGGTTATGTTTCCTTCAGAGACTAGTCTAATTAGTGACCAAGAAATGAACATGCAGTCCTATATAAGACCGATATGTTGTCAAACTTCATCTTTTATTTTCTGTGTTTGCGATGCTTTGACCCCTGGGGTCTTGCTAACCCACAGAGACTGCCCTTCTCTGGACTGGACGGCGCTAAAGGTCAGTAAACTCTGGCCTGCGAGTACATCTTTCATGTGCAAACCAGGGACTACACCCTACCACACTCTTGGCCACCCCTAACCCCGAGTGTAACCACCTAGGACCATACCAACCAGGGCCAGGCCCCCTGAAATGCTTCCACTTAGTCACTCCCAAGACAGCTTGCCCTGCTTGGCCATTCCTTCTGCAGAGACCACAATAAAGGGTCTTGGTCCTACTTCCTCCCTCGGCCTCCCAACCCACGTCAGCACCTCCCCCTGTAGCGATCTGTGATGTGACATGCCCCCCCCCC